>NC_135336.1:42149196-42452226 GCF_023851605.1 Tamandua tetradactyla
CCTTGTTAACCCAACATTTATGTAGTGTGGTGGTGGAGGTGAATTCAAGGATGAAATCTAAAGGGAGAGGTCCCATCAAGAAAAAATGTGGAAGTTTGAGATGGGGCTAAGAAAATAAAAAGAGGTTCCCCTCTGACTCAAAAGCCTTTAAACAGCCCTGAAAAGAGAAACCTATATTCAAGCTTTCTATTAGATATGGGATTGACATACAGTTGATTCAATTGACATTTAATTGACAACTGTTTAAAAAATTTACTCTTTCAAAATTAACATTTGTATGCTCATTTGGGGGAAAATATGAGCGATCATATGGAACAAATTCCAGTATAACAGAATTAAGAAATTAATAAACACAATGTTTTCTTTTACTTATGGACCTTACCAACTAGCAGGTGAGAAGTCAGAAATGACAAGTACAGCACTAAGGGTACAAAAACAGAATCATTTAAGTTGTTTCTTCAAAGCACACTGAGGGGAGTGGGCAGGCTACCAAGAGAAGATACTTGAACTGGGTTTTCAAGTTTAAACATGAGTTATTCAGAAAAAGGAGTGGAGAATGTCATACAAGGTATAGATATGAAGAGTGAATTTCAGGAAAAGAAAACAGCTTGAGTAGAAGTTCAGAAATTTAAAAATTACATTTTGTGTTTTGGGAAGAACAAGTTGTCTGCTGCAACTAAAAAATTCTGTTCTGTCATTGGCAGGTGAGGAGGCTAAAAATGTATGCTTGGGCTTTTTCTTAGAACACCATGCATGGTAGACTGTTGGTGCCTTCACACTATCTATTCCAAACTGTTTTTTGTTAAATAAACAGAACCCCAATTTTATTAACAGAAATGATGTGCCCAGGTAAAATCTATACTACTACGACTTCTAGGGGTGGCTGTGTTAAACAATTTTTCTTATGGTTCATTCATTAAAACAAGCATTTATTAGGCTGTCTTCTAAGTCTGTCACTGTTATAGGCACTGGAGAAACAGCAAAAGAAAAAATGAAAACAAAACAAAATGGAAAAACAGACACAAATTCCTCTCTGGATAAGCTTAATTCTAGTAAGAGGGTGAACAGATAACAACACAAAGAGAACATGTATAATCTATTTTATGTTATATGGTGATAAGTATTATGGGAAAAAATCAAGCAGGGAAAGTGTTTTACTTTTAAATAGGATGGTCAGGAAAAAACTCTTGGAAATGGAACCTCTTGATTGATGACTTAGAGGTTGTGCTAGTTTGAATCTCTTGTGGACCCCAAAAAAGCCATGTCCTTTAAACCTCATTCACTATTGCTTGATGGGATCTTTTTTATTGTTTCCAAGGAGATATGACCCACCCAATGTGGGTAGTAACTTTTTATTAGATGGGCTCCATGAAGATGTATCTCCACCCATTCAACATGGAGTTGCTTACTGGAGCCCTTTAAGATGGAATCATTTTGGAAAAAGCTTTAGAGCCCACGCAGCCAGAGGCCTTTGGAGATGAAGAAGGAAAATGCCCCTGGGGGAGTATTATGAAACAAAAAGCCTGGAGAGAAAGCTAGCAGATGTGACCTTGTTCATCACGTGCCTTTCCAGTGAGAAAGAAACTCTGAACATTGTCACCCTCCTTGAACCAAGGTATCTTCCCTGGATGCCTTAGATTGGACATTTTTATAGCCTTGTTTTAATTTGGACATTACCACTGCCTCAGAACTGTAAATGTGCAACTTAATAACTTCCCTTTTATAAAAAGTCATTCTATTTCTGGTATATTGCATTCTGGCAACTTACAAACTAGAACAGAGGTGAAGAAGCATTCTGTTGATTTCTGGGAAGAGAGAATTCTGGCAGAAAGAACAAGAGGTACAAATATACTAAGTCAAAAATGTACCAAAAATGTGTTCCAGGAACAACAAAAATAGTAAGAGAGGAGGTTAGAGAGAAATTAACAGGTGGATGCTGTACTCTGGGGAGACTGGAAACCATTAGGAATTTTAGAGCATAAAAATAACAAGCTCTCTAGCAGCTGTGTTGAGAGGGAAGTGATCACATGAGACATGACATTGGCTCAAACCATGGTGATAGTGGGGGATGAGGAGAGAAGTGATAAGAGTCTGAGTGTGCCATATTTTGAAGATAAATGACTTGCTGAGAAATTGGATGTGGGGCATGAGAACAAAAGAGAAATTAAAGGAATATCTGAGATTTTGTTCTAAGATAATGAATGAATGTTATGACTATCTATTGAGAAACCCAAGTGAGAAAATGTGGGAGAAACACTTTTGTGGTTTTTGTTGTTGTTGTTAATTGTTATTAGGTTTTATGCTTTGTTTTGTTTCAAATAGTTGCAGAAATAAGGGACTAGGTGTGGGACTTGTAAAATTTGAGAGGCATATTAGATATTCATGCAGAGATGTTAAAATGGCATTTTGGGGAGGAGGGGCCAAGATGGTGGCTTAGCAATATGCGTGTTTTAGTTCATCCTCCAGAACAACTACTAAATAAACAGAAACAGTACAGAACAGCTCCCGGAGCCACGTCAGTGACTGGACACACAGCGTACCCCAGTCTGGACCAGTTGGACCGGCTGCAAGCCTCCCCAGAACTCTGAGTTCCCCAAGTCACAGCGGCTGGTGCCTGGCACCCCTCCCCCACAGGCAGCTTCCCAGAAGGAAGGGAAAGAGACTCTAAACCTAGTCAAGGCAGAAGTCACTCATTGGGCTCATGGAAAAAGAGGAAAGGGGAGGAAATGGAGGTTTTAGTGGCTGTGTTTCTATGGAGACTTGGCTGCCTCTGGATTGCTGCAACTACTCCAGGCATAGGCAGACATGGACTGCTTTCAGGGCTGTCTCCCACCTGTGCCTTCCCCAGGGGAGGGGTGAAGCCCAACTTAGGTGGAATCCCTCCCTCAAGGAGTTTGGACCCCAAGGCTTTGCAATTTGAAGCCATTAAAACCAGCCTATGACCTTGCCTCTGTCTCCACCATGCCCTCAGCAGGGAGAGTCTTCCAAACTTAAAGGTGCTGCAACATCTTTTGCTGGTGGGACCTGCAGGCAGACAAGCACCACATACTGGGCAGGATAAGAAAAACAGAGCCCAGAGATTTCACAGGAAAGTCTTTTAACCTGCTGGGTCTTGCCCTCAGGGAAAACTGATGCAGGTGACTCCTTTCCCCTGATAGGAGGCCAGTTTAGTCCAGGAAAACCCGTCTGGAGTCTATAATACCTAAGTAGACCACCCTAAGGGTGGGGAGGGAAAAGGTACCATACAAGCAGGGCAAGATACAAGAAAACAAAAACTGAAAAATTATCCTCTGTTAAACAAAACCTAAGCTAGAGTCCAGAAGAAGCTGAGCTGAAGGTCAAAGAACACATAGACAACAAATTCATCTAGCAAGAAAACCTGAGGTAAGAGAAGTGAAAGCAATCTCCAGAATAAACTACTTAAGGTAATTAAATGTCCAGACGCCAGCAAAAAACAAATCACACCAAGAAAATTGAAGATATGGCCAGTCAAAGGAACAAACCAATAGTTCAAATGAGATACAAGAGCTGAAACAATTAATTCAGAATATATGAACAGACATGGAAAACCTCATCAAAAACCAAATCAATGAATTGAGGGAGGATATGAAGAAAGCAAGGAAAGAACAAAAAGAAGAAATGGAAAATCTGACAAAACAAATCACAGAACTTATGGGAATGAAAGGTAAAATAGAAGAGATGAGAAAAACAATGGAAACCTACAATGGTAGATTTCAAGAGACAGAGGTTAGGATTAGAGAACTGGAGGATGGAACATCTGAAATCTGACAAGAAACAGAAACTATAGAGGAAAAAATAGAAAAATATGAGCAGGGACTCAGGGAATTGAATGATAATATGAAGTGCACAAATATACATGTGGTGGGTGTCCCAGAAGGAGAAGAGAAGGGAAAAGGAGGAGAAAAACTAATGGAAGAAATTATCACTGAAAATTTCCCAACACTTATAAAAGACTTAAAATTACAGACCCAAGAAGTGCAGCATATCCCAAAGAGAATAGATACAAATAGACATTCTCTAAGACACTTACTAGTCAGAATGTCAGAGGTCAAAGAGAAAGAGAGGATCTTGAAAGCAGCAAGAGAAAAGCAATCCATCACATACAAGGGAAACCCAATAAGACTATGTGTAGATTTCTCAGCAGAAACCATGGAGGTGAGAAAACAGGGGGATGATATATTTAAATTACTAAAAGAGAAAAAAACTGTCAACCAAGAATTCTATACCCAGCAAAATTGTCCTTCAAAAATGGGAGAAATTAAAACATTTTCAGACAAAAAATCACTGAGAGAATTTGTGGCCAAGAGACCAGCTCTGCAAGAAATACTAAAGGGAGCACTAGAGACAGATACAAAAAGACAGAAGAGAGAGGTGTGGAGAAGACTGTAGAAAGAAGGGAAATTAGATATGACATATGAAATACAAAAGGCAAAATGGTAGAAGAAAGTACTACCTATACAGTAATAACACTAAATGTTAATGGATTGAAATCCCCAATCAAAAGACATAGACTGGCAGAATGGATTAAAAAACAGGATCCTTCTATATGCTGTCTATAGGAAACACATCTTAGACCCAAAGATAACCACAGGTTGAAAGTGAAAGATTGGGAAAAGATATTTCATGCAAATAAAGACCGGAAAAGAGCAGGAGTACCTATACTAATAACCAACAAATTAGACTTCAAATGTAAAACAGTTAAAAGAGACAAGGAAGGATACTATGTACTAATAAAAGGAACAATTCAATACGAAGACATAACAATCATAAATATTTATGCACCAAACCACAGTGCCCCAAAATACATGAGGCAAACACTGCAAACACTGAAAAGGGAAATAGACACATCTACCATAATAGTTGGAGACTTCAATTCCCCTCTCTCATCAATGGACAGGACATCTAGACAGAGGATCAATAAAGAAACAAAGAATTTGAATATTACAATAAATGAGCTAGACTTAACAGACATTTATAGAACACTATATGCCAGAACAGCAGGATATACCTTTTCCTCAAGTGCTCATGGATCATTCTCAAAGATAGACCATATGCTGGGTCACAAAGCAAGTCTCAACAAACTTAATAAGATTGAAATCATACACAACACTTTGTCAGATCATAAAGGAATGAAGTTGGAAATCAATCATAGGCAGAGCACCAGAAAATTCACAAATATGTGGAGGCTCAACAACACACTCTTAAACAATCAGTGGGTCAAGGAAGAAATTACAGGAGAAATCAGTATATATCTCGAGGCAAATGAAAATGAAAATACAAAATATCAAAACTTATGTAATGCAGCAAAGGCAGTGCTAAGAGGGAAATTTATTGCCCTAACTGCCTATATCAAAAAAGAAGGAAGGGCAAAAATTCAGGAATTAACTGTCCCCTTGGAAGAACTGGAGAAAGAACAGCAAACTAACCCCAAAGCAAGCAAAAGGAAAGAAATAACAAAGATTAGAGCAGAAATAAATGAAATTGAGAACATGAAAACAACAGAGAAAATCAATAAAACCAGAAGTTGGTCTATGAAAAAATCAATAAGATTGATGGGCCCTTAGGAAGATTGACAAAAAAGAAGAGATAAGATGCAAATAAATAAGATCAGAGATGGAAGGTGAGACATAACCACTGACACCACAGAAATAAAGGCAGTAATAACAGGATACTATGAACAACTTTATGCCAATACATACAACAATGTAGATGAAATGGACAACTTCCTAGAAAAGCATGAACAACCAACTTTGATTCAAGAAGAAATAGATGACCTCAACAAACCAATCACAAGAAATTGAATCAGTCATTAAAAAGCTTCCCAAAAAGAAAAGTCCAGGGCCAGACGGCTTCACATGTGAATTCTACCAAACATTCCAGAAAGAATTAGTACGAATCCTGCTCAAACTCTTCAAAAAAATTGAAGTGGAGGGAAAGCTACCTAATTCATTCTATGAAGCCAACATCACCCTCATACCAAAACCAGGCAAAGATATTACAAAAAAAGAAAACTACAGACCGATCTCTCTAATGAATATAGATGCAAAAATCCTCAACAAAATTCTAGCAAATCGAATCCAGCAACACATTAAAAAAATTATACATCATGACCAAGTAGGATTCATTCCAGGTATGCAAGGATGGTTCAACATAAGAAAATCAATTAATGTAATACACCATATCAACAAATCAAAGCAGAAAAATCACATGATCATCTCAATTGATGCAGAGAAGGCATTTGACAAAATTCAACATCCTTTCTTGTTGAAAACATTTCAAAGGATAGGAATACAAGGGAACTTCCTTAAAATGATAAAGGGAATATATGAAAAACCCACAGCTAATATTGTCCTCAGTGGGGAAAAATTGAAAACTTTCCCCCTAAGATCAGGAACAAGACAAGGATGTCCACTATCACCACTGTTATTCAACATTGTGTTGGAAGTTCTAGCGAGAGCAATTAGACAAGAAAAAGAAATACAAGGTATCAAAACTGGTAAGGAAGAAGTAAAACTATCATTGTTTGCAGATGATATCGTACTATATGTCGAAAACCCTGAAAAATTCACAGCAAAACTATTAGAGCTAATAAATGAATATAGCAAAGTGGCAGGTCACAAGATCAACATTCAAAAATCTGTAGTGTTTCTATACACTAGTAATGAACAAGCTGAGGGGGAAATCAAGAAATGAATTCCATTTACAATTGCAACTAAAAGAATAAAATACTTAGGAATAAATTTAACTAAAGAGACAAAAGACCTATACAAAGAAAACTACAAGAAACTGTTAAAAGAAATCACAGAAGACCTAAATAGATGGAAGGGCATACCGTGTTCATGGATTGGAAGACTAAATATAGTTAAGATGTCAATTCTACCTAAATTGATTTACAGATACAATGCAATACCAATCAAAATCCTACAACTTATTTTTCAGAAATAGAAAAACCAATAAGCAAATTTATCTGGAAGGGCAGGTTGCCCTGAATTGCTAAAAGTATCTTGAAGAAAAAAAACGAAGCTGGAGGTCTCACGCTGCCTGACTTTAAGGCATATTATGAAGCCACAGTCATCAAAACAGCATGGTACTGGCATAAAAATAGATATATTGAGCAGTGGAATAGAATAGAGTGCTCAGATATAGACCCTCTCATCTATGGACATTTGATCTTTTTTTTTTATTAATTAAAAAAAAATTAACTAACACAACATTTAGAAATCATTCCATTCTACATATGCAATCAATAATTCTTAATATCATCACATAGATGTATGATAATCATTTCTTAGTACATTTGCATCGATTTAAAAAAAGAAATAACAAGACAACAGAAAAAGAAATAAAATGATAATAGAGAGAAAAAAATAAAAATAAAAAATATATATATATAAAAAAACAAGAAAAATAACTATAGTTCAGATGCAGCTTCATTCAGTGTTTTAACATAATTACATTACAATTAGGTAGTACTGTGCTGTCCATTTTTGAGTTTTTGTATCAAGTCCTGTTGCACAGTCTGTATCCCTTCAGCTCCAATTACCCATTATCTTACCCTATTTGTAACTCCTGATGTTCTCTGTTACCAATGACATATTCCAAGTTTATTCTCTGTTGGTTCACATCAGTGGGACCATACAGTATTTGTCCTTTAGTTTTTGGCTAGTCTCACTCAGCATAATGTTCTCTAGGGCCATCCATGTTATTACATGCTTCATAAGTTTATTCTGTCTTAAAGCTGCATAATATTCCATCATATGTATATACCACAGTTTGTTTAGCCACTCGTCTGTTGATGGACATTTTGGCTGTTTCCATCTCTTTGCAATTGTAAATAATGCTGCTATAAACATTGGTGTGCAAAGGACATTTGATCTTTGATAAGGCATTCAAGCCAACTCACCTGGGACAGAACAGTCTCTTCAATAAATGGTGCCTAGAGAACTGGATATCCATATGCAAAAGAATGAAAGATGACCCATATCTCACACCCTGTACACAAGTTAACTCAAAATGGATCAAAGATCTAAACATTAGGTCTAAGACAATAAAACAGTTAGAGGAAAATGTAGGGAAATATTTTATAAATCTTATAATTGGATGTGGTTTTATAGACCTTACACCTAAAGCAAGAGCACTGAAGAAAGAAATAAATAAATGGGAACTCCTCAAAATTAAACACTTTTGTGCATCAAAGAACTTTATCAAGAAAGTAATAAGACAGCCTACACAATGGGAGACAATATTTGGAAGTGACATATCAGATAAACGTCTAGTATCCAGAATTTATAAAGAGATTGTTCAACTCAACAACAAAAGACAGCCAATCAATTACAAAGTGGGAAAAAGACTTGAACAGACACCTCTCAGAAGAGGAAATACAAATGGCCAAAAGGCACATGAAGAGATGTTCAACGTCCCTGGCCATTAGAGAAATGCAAATCAAAACCACAATGAGATATCATCTCACACCCACCAGAATGGCCATTATCAACAAGACAGAAAATGACAAGTGCTGGAGAGTCTGCTTTCCTGGCCCAAGGTTTCTTGGCTTCAGCCTTAGCAACCATAGCCCTTCCTCTGAAATTTTTTCCCTTCAGTTTGTGCCTTTTCTCTCTGTTTTAGTCCAGACTGGCAGTTGTTCCACTTATACAGATCCCACAACACTCTCATTGGTTTTCTATTTAGTATATTGGGATATTGCCCATAAAACAATTGGACTTTCTATGAATCCTTTCGGAATAACTTCGTCTCCAATCCTTGCTTTTTCAGAAATGGCTGAGTGGTTCCATGTTTGGTTAAATCCTCTCATGGGGCACTGTTCTAGTTTACAAGGTGTTGGAATGTGATATACTGGAGAGGATGTGAAGAAAGAGGCACACTTATTCACTGTTGGTGGGAATGTCAAATGATGTACCCGCTGTGGAAGGCAGTTTGGCGGTTCCTCAAAAAGCTGAATATAGAATTGCCATATGACCCAGCAATGCCATTGTTAGGTATCTACTCAGAGGACATAAGGGCAAAGACACAAACTGACACTTGCATACCAATGTTTATAGCAGCATTATTTACAATTGCAAGGAGATGGAAACAGCCAAAATGTCCATCAACAGATGAGTGGCTAAGCAAACTGTGGTATATACATACGATGGAATATTATGCAGCTCTAAGACAGAATAAACTTATGAAGTACATAACAACATGAATGGACCTTGAGAACATTATGCTGAGTGAGACTAGCCAAAAACTAAATGACAAATACTGTATGGTCTCATTGATATGAACCGACATTAGTGAATAAACTTGGAATATGTCGTTGGTAACAGAGACCATCAGGAGATAGAAACAGTTTAAGATATTGTGTAATTGGAGCTGAAGGGATATAGACTGTGCAACAGCACTGGGTACAAAAACTCAGAAATGGACAGCACAATACTACCTAACTGTAATACAATCATGTTTAAAACACTGAATGAAGCTGCATGTGAGAATGATAGAGGGAGTAGGGCTGGGGACATAAATGAAATCAGGAAGAAAGGTAGGTGTTAAAGATTGAGATGGTATAATCTAGGAATGCCTAGAGTGTATAATAATAGTGAAATGTACAAGGTACAATTTTAAAAATGTTTTTGCATGAGGAAGAACAAAGGAATGTCATTATTGCAGGGTACTAAAAATAGATGGTAATTAATATTTTAAAATGTCACTTGTGTGAGACTAAAGCAAAAAATGTTTATTTGTTACAAAATTTATATTTTGACTAGTGCATTTCCTAATATAACTTATTTAGATAGTTTGATTGAATGTCATAAGTTCTTGGAATCTCAGGTAGGACATGAGATTTTCCTGGTTTGTCCAGAGTGGTGCCCCAATGAATCCCAGAATGATTTGATCAGTGAGTGGAAAAGTATCTGCAAAGCCCCCTTTGGGGAGTGGTGAGAATGGGGAGAAATTCTACTTCCCCAAGTTGAATTCTTGATATTCTCACAAGCAGTGTGGACAACCAAAGCTATAGGCTGAGCCCCCAGACTTGGGGTTTGTTCATATGAAACTTAACCCCACAAAGGATATAGGCAAAGCCTACTTAAAATTAGGGCTAAGAGTCACCCCCAAGAGAGCCTCTTTTGTTGCTCAGATGTGGCCTTTCTCTCCAGCCAACACAACAAGCAAACTCACCACCCTCCCGCTGTCTACGTGGGACATGCCTCCCAGGGGTGCAGACCTTCCTGGCAATGTGGGACAGAAATCCTAGAATGAGCGGAGACTCAGCATCAAGGGATTGAAGGGATTGAGAAAAACCCTAGAATAGGCTGAGACTCAGAATCAAGGGATTGAGAAAACCTTCTCGACCAAAAGGGAGAAGAGGGAAATAGAAGGAGAGAAATGACAAAGGTGAAGGCAGAGATAAATGAAGGAGAGAACAACAGAACAATAGAAAGAATCAATAAACCATAAATTGGTTCTTTGAGAAAATCCATAGAATTGATGGGCTACTAGCAAGACTGACAAAGAAAAAAAGAAAGGGGATGCCAATAAACAAAATCAGAAATGAGAAGGTGTGTGGCTACCACAGGTGCTGAGAAAATAAAAGAAATCATAAGAGGATACTAGGAACAACTATACTCCAACAAACTAGACAACTTAGATGAAATGGACGAATTCCTGGAAACACACAAAGAAGGTACACTGACTCAGGAAGAAATAGAAGATCCCAGTAAACCAAACATAAGAGATTCAATCAGTGAACAAATATCTTCCTATAATGAAAAGCCCAGGGTCAGACGGTTTCACAGGGGCATTTTATCTAACATTCCAAAAAGAATTAACATCAGTCCTGCTCAGAGTTTTCCAAAAAATTGAGGCCAAAGAAATTCTACCTTACTCATTTTATGAAGTAACATCATTTTAATACCAAAAACCAGGTCAAGATGCTATAAGAAAGGAAAACTACAGGCCAATCTCCCTAATGAACACAGATGCAAAAATTCTCAATGAAATATTAGCAAAACAAATCCAACAGCACATTAAAGGAATTATACACCACAACCAAGTAGGTTTTATACCAGGAATGCAAAGTTGGTTCAACAGAAGAAAATCGATTAATGTAATACAGCACATTAACACATCAAAAGGGAGAAAAAAATCACATGATCATCTTGATTGATGCTAAAAAAGAATTTGAAAAAATTCAACATCCTTTTTTGATAAAACACAACGAAAGATAGAAATCAAAGGTAACTACCTCAATATGATAAAGGGAATATATGAAAATCTGATAACCAGCATCATACTCAATGGAGAGAGAAAGCTTTCCCCCTAAGATAAGGAACAAGACAAGGCTGCCTAGTGTCACCACTGTTATTCAACATTGTGCTAGAAGTTCTAGCTAGAGCAATCAGGCAGGACAAAGAAATAATAGGCATTCAAACTGGAAAGGAAGAAGTAAAACTTTCATTATTTGCCGATGACATGATAATATACTTGGAAGATCCTGAGAAATCTACAGCAAAATTACTTCAGTTAATAAACGAATTCAGTATGGTGGCAGGATGTAAAATTAATGTGCAAAAATCAGTAACATTTCTATACACAAGCAATGAGCTAGCTGAGGAGTCAGTTAAGGAAAAAATTCCATTCAAAATAGCAACTAAAAGAATCAAGTACCTACAAATGAACTTAGGAATGTAAAGGACTTGTGCACAGAAAACTATATAACATTGCTAAAAGAAACAAAGGAGATCTAAATAGGTGGGAAGACATTTCCTGCTCTTGGATAGGAAGTCTAAATATATGTAAGATGTCAGTTCTTCCCAAATTGATATACAGATTCAACACAGTTCCAATAAAAATTCCAATAACCTACTTTGAAGATTTGAAAAAGCTAACTACCAAATTCTTTTGGAAGGGAAAGAGACCCTGAATAGCTAAAAGCATCCTAAAAAAAAACAAACTGGCAGGATTAACACTTCTGCAATTAAAAACCTATTATAAAGTCCCAGTGGCCAAAACGGCATTGTACCGGCACAAAGATTGAAGAACTGACCAATGGAATCGAATTAGGAATGTAGAAATAGGCCACTAAATCTATGCTCAACTGATTTTTGACAAGGGCCCCAAATCCTTTGAAATGGCACAAAACAGTCTTTTCAATCATTGGGAATGGAAGAACTGGATATCAATAGCAAAAGAATGAAAGAGGACCCCTATTTGACAACCTACACAAAAATTAACTCAAAGTGGATCAAACACCTAATATAAGAACTAGTACTATAAAGCTTCCAGAAGAAAATGTAAGGGAACCTCTTCAAGACCTATTAATAGGAGGTACCTTGCTAAACTTTACACCCAAAACACAACACTTCAGGTTATAGTAAAATGCAAGAGGAAAGAGATAAATTGAGAAAAATTTGTTAGGTACAAAGCAAAAAGAAACTAATGCTCTGAAAATTTCTGGGATTTGAGAAAGAGAGCCCAGGACATAGTGGATGTGCTTGTTTGAAAGGATTTATGTATCCCAGGGTAGCTATGTTTTAATCCTAATCTGATGTTGTGGGATCAACTATCTCATATGATCCCTATTCACTAATGCATTCTTTAAACTTGATTAAAATATGCCAACAGAGATGTGACTGACCCAATTGTGGGTACTAACTTTTGAATAGAGGGAGTTGTGACTCCAGCTATTCCATATGGATGTAGATTAGTTTAGATCCACTGGAACCCTATAAAAGAGAAAGCATTTTGGAGAGAGTGCCGTTTCAGCATGATGAGACAGCTGTGAGAACTACCAGAGCCCACACAGCCAGAGACCTTTGGAGCTGAAGAAGGAAAATGTCCCTGGGGGAGCTTCATGATACAAGAAGCCTGGAGAGGAAGCTAGATGGTGTCACCATGTTTGCCAAGTGCCTTTCCAGTTAACAGAGAAACTCTGAACATCAGCCTTTCTTGATTGAAGGTAAACTCTTGATGGTGCCTTAATTTGGATATTTCTATAGACTTGCTTTAATTGGGACATTTTCATGGCCTTAGAACTGTAAACTTGCAACTTAATTCCCCTTTTTAAAAGCCATACTGTTTCCAGTATACCACATTCCAGCAGCTTGTAAACTAGAACAGTGCCCCATGTGAGGATTTAACCAAACATGGAACCACTCAGCCATTTCTGAAAAAGCAAGAATTGGAGACGAAGTTATCCAGAAAGGATTCATAGGAAGTCCAATTGTTTTATGGGCAATATCCCAATATACTAAATAGAAAACCAATAAGAGTGTTGTGGGATCTGTATATCCCACAGATATGTGGGAACAACTGCCAGTCTGGACTAAAACAGACAAAAAAGGGACAAACTGAAGGGAAAAAAAATTCAGAGGAGAAACTATGGCTGCTAAGGCTGAAGCCAAGAAACCTTGGGCCAGGAAAGCAGACTCTCCAAAGCACTTAGAGAGGGTGAGTTTGCCCTGAAGGCAGTGGTAGGAGATTCAGTACCCCAGGCCTCAGAGTGGGGGGAACACATTTACTCAGGATTGGGAAGATGATTGCTGCTGCCCCATTCTTCTGGAGAGTTTGAACATGTGCCCCAGAAATGACAGAGCTCCCAAGTGTTCTGCTGAGGCTTTGAGAGTGTGGAACAAAGCAAAAGGTGGTCTCCTCAATGCCCCCTCACACCCAAAATGCAGCCCTCAACACAGCATATAGCAACAACAGCACCACTGTATAAATCCTTGGAAAGGGTGGGATTACCCTTTTCTAAAGCCCCAAGGATGAATGACACTCAGACTTTGAAATCTAATGGAGTTTGCCCTGTAAGTTTTTGAAACTGCTTGGGTCTAGTGACCCCTGTTTTCCTTGCAATTTCTCCCAATGGAAATGGGAAGATTTTTTCTTTGATTGACTCTCTTGTGTATTGGCAGCAGATAACTTGTTCTGGTTTCACTGGTCAAAAGTCAGAGGAGAATTTTGCTTTAGAATAGAACATGCCTGTAACTGACCTTGATGAGATTTTGTACTGTTTCTCTTATTTATAGTGTCACTAAAATGACTCAAGGCCTTTATAGTATTTTATTGCATTTTTTATCAGGAAAGTACATGTCTTTTCTAGGATCCCAAAGTGGAATGTGCCAATGGAAACTATTATGTACCCAAGAAAAATCATGTTTTAATCTTGATCCAATCTTGTGGGACCAGTATCTTTCTTCAGGGTCAGAAGTTTGACTGGATTACTTCCTTGTATATGTGACACACCCAGTCATGGATGAAACCTTTGGTTAGATGGAGATGAGATTAGACCCATCCAAGCTGGGTCTTGATTAGTTTACTAGACTCCTTTAAAAAGGAAAACATTTGGGAGATACCACAGAAACAGAAGCTTGGATAAAGTTGCTTGAGAGCTGACAGAGACACGGATGTTTGGAGATGTTTGGAGTCCCAACAGAGAAAGCAGATGCCTAGACAAGGGCAGAGCCCAGCAGATGTCATGATGTGCCTTCCTATGAGATGCTAAGCAAGTCAGAAGCCAAAGTCATGTTCCAGAGGAGCTAAGTGAAGGCCCACAGGTGCTTAGAGAGGCAAGAACTGGAATCAAAAGCTACAAGCAATGAACTGGGAACAAGGACCAAAAATATGACTTCCCATGTGACAGACATCAGCCTTTCTTGATCAAGGTATCTTTTCCTGGATGCCTTAGTCTTAAAATTTTTGTGACCTTAGAACTGTAAATTTGTAATGTAATAAATTATTTTTTATAAAACTTTTCCATTTCTGGTATACTATATTTGGCAGCATTAGCAAACCAATACACACCCCCTTTCTTATTTATTTTTGTCCTTATTATTTTACTCCTCTTTCCAAATACTGGATAAAGGTAGTGTTAGCCACAAGGTTTTCTCAATCAACATGGTCCCACTGTAAAAGCTATATACTTCTATATTGTCTTTAAAAATCAAGGCTACCAGATTACAGTTCAACAGTTTCAGGCATTTCCTTCTGATGCACTAAAAAATTAAAACAGGATATCTATATATAGCATATGAATAACCTCCAGAATGACCCCTCAACTCTATTTGAAATCTCCGAGCCACTAAAACTTTATTTTGTTTCATTCTCTTCCCTCTTTTGGTAAATATGGCTTTCTCAATTCCATGATGCCAGGTCCAGGTTCATCCCAGGGGTCATGTCACACATTTTCAGGGAGATATACACCCCTGGGAGTCATGTCCCATGTAGGGGGGTGAGCAGTGACCTTTCCTGCTGAGTTGGCTTAGAGAGAGAGAGGCCATTTCTGAGCAACAAAAGACATTCTCTGGGGGTGACTCAGGCATTTAAAATACCTTAATTTCCTACTTGAATAAAACAAGACCTTAAAAATGTGTTAACTCCAAACACCTCTCCCAAAGCAGGAATTTATCATATTTATGTATTATCAGATGCTCCTTTTATATTTAAAAATCTCTGAAATCAGAATATCTAATGGTCAATGATATGTTATGTTATAATAGGCAACATTATTTCCTTTCCTAGAAGCAAAGAACATAATTGTGCATGTTATAATTGATAGCATCTTAGAAGCTAGGAAATATGACTTTCCTGTCCCTGCAATGGACCGAATTATGAAACCCCCAAAAGATGAATTGAAGTTCTAATCCCCAGTAACTGAGAATGTGATCCTATTTGGAAATAGGTCATTTGGGTAAGAGAATTTGTTAGGAGAAAAGAATTAGTTAGGAGAAAGATGAGGTCATACTGCCTCCCAGCATGACAGTTTTGAAACTTAATGTTAAGAAAGTTAAGGAAGTAATATGATGTAAATGAAAATCCTTTCCTTCAGTTAGGCACCAAGGTTTTCTTGAAAGTAAAGAATGTTGCAGGAACAATGCAATATGACCCTTCCAAAAACTCTGAGGTTAAATATGTATAATAACAATGATGGTGGTACCTATTTCAACCTAGAGCTATAAGTACAGCTATGGATTAAGACATCAGAATCTGGCCTCAAGTTGCTGAGAGAACCACTTGTTCACTGAGACCTCTTCTACTGTGGAGGTGACACTGCCTACTAAACTAGCTTGTAAATGCCAACAACCTTCCTGCTCTTTGTTTGTCCTATGCCTGACAAGGCCCTAATAGAACTAGTTTACAACAGCGATGAAGCCAAACCCTGTTGTCTGCTTTCATACTCAAGAAAATTAAATTTAGCCTTTCTCCTTTCAGATGAATGAGTCCATTTTAAATGACAAGTGAAAAAAACTTCAAGAAAATTGGAAAACCAAGTAGGCAATGTGCCATTGCTTACATCAAAGTATTTCCTGCAATCAGGGCCATTTTCCATTTGTGGTGATAGCTATAATTAGGCTTTATCAAACACATGGGCATCACCATCTTTCCTAAGGAAACTTCTATCTAGCAAAACCCCAACTCCCCAGGGTGGGACAGCCCAAGAAACAGAAAGTAAATATTTCAGTAGTTGTGGAAATGGCCTGCAAAAGCCTACTTGTAACCATGGAAAGGGAACATGGTACAGAAGAAAGAGAGCTGAGCTGGAGTCCGGCCTATGAGCAGCAGACAGACTCTTGGGCCAACATGGCCTTGGGCATATCCATCTCAGCCCATCTGAGCCTTTCAATATCTAGATATTCTCAAGGTATTAAAATCTATGACTGAAAGAAACAAATTCCCTAGGATAAAATTCACAACATGACATCTTTACTTTTAGTCTTCCACAACTTCATTCTGCCCAAAAAAGGGAAGAGAAAAATAAACTCCCTTGTATGGAGTAATCTGTTTTGTCTTTTAATGGATAATTCCCTAATGTCTTTCTCAATATGACAGCCCCGCACCTCACTCACTGTGTACTGTGACCCCCTTCTGTCCATGTCCAGGAGCATTCTAAAACAGAGATATTTTTCTCACACATGAGGCAGAAAGCGTTCAAAGCAACCCTGTAAGTTTAGATGAATCTCTCCATTTTCTTCCTGTTTTATCCATGTGTGAATCAGACAGGCCTCCCTGTTTTGTGAGATGAGGATGTCTAAAGACTGAGTGATATATGGTGCCTCATGCAGAGCCCATATTGTGATCTCAGCAATTGTATCCAAATACCCACAAATGGATACTTTAATAAGGAATAAATTCAGTGATTCAAAACTGTTGAATCACTGGATCAATCGTCTGTGTTTAGTTTCACTCTCTTCTGAGTGCTAAGGGAAGCAATCCTTCAGTGCTGGCAGTAGTGCAGTAACAGAAAAGAAAACCTAATGTCAGAATCCTCATGCAATAATGTTTCATAAAGAAGAAGTATAAAAATTGATAATCCAAATTATATTTAAACATAAATAAATTTTCTTTATTTGCATCTGTATAAGTTTATTAGCTATATAAGTTAAGAAATATTCCACATTTGGTTTCTATGTTTTTGAATAGTTAAGAAATTTTAGTTCATTGAAGGAAACGTACATTTTTCAATTGCTAAGAATAACATTAACAATTCAGTATGTTTAAAAAGAAATGATAAACCAAATAAATAGTTACAAAATGTCAAGTCCCAAAAATAAATCACTGAGATTAGAAAGACACTAAAATGATAATAATAATAGTCTGTGTGTTGTTTCTTTATGGATTATAAAAACTGTTAAAATAGAATACTTTAAATATTTAATACTTTCACATATTTTTAAATCTTACCACACAAATATAATTAGAAACTTGAATTTTATACAAATATTTTAACCATTCATGCCAAATTTCTGTAATTGTGAAAGTAATTGTGGGACAATTAATAGGTTTAACATGCAGTACTTTATAATACTATGAATTCAATAAAAGCTTAGTAGTATATTCCTAAAATACTATGACAATTATATATATTCTGGAAAAATCTTTCTTTGTAGTACAATTCTAAAAATTTCAACAAAAAAAAATACAATATAGATTAATTAACAGAAACAAACTAAAAATTCAAATATAGTAAGAAGTTAGTAAGCCCAATTTCTTTGAAAGTGCAAAACACATCCTCAGTTCAGTCCCATGAGGGACTGGCTGATGTAGAGGTGAGTCAAACAAGAGTATCACCTTGGACTTCTGAGCCCTCGCTGCTGTCCCTTCCTCCCCAACTGGGGACCTGATGATGCAAGGCCTTGCCCTGAACCTCTCCAGCCTCCCTGGGCTGCATTTGGGGAAAGGTGGATTTTATGCTCTCTTTCCCACAATTTTTGCCAGTTCTGCTCATTTTCCTGTCTTAGCTTAATGAGCTTTCTTTCTGCAGCCAGAGCTGCCAGGCAATTTTTTTGAGAATTTCCCTCATGGTGCCTAATCCATCTCTGATAGTAAGAAGCTGTACTCTCCATTTCCTTCTCCAGCTCTTCAACAATCTTTCTGTAAGTGTCAGCTTGCTGCTCTAGATATCGTATGTTTTTATACACCTTAGTAATTTTGTTCTCCATGCCCAAGCGGACACTTTGCTGCTGGACTGATTCCCGGTGAAGTTGCAGGAGGCGATGCTGATGTACTTCAGAAAGGATTTGCAGTGTGTGCTGATGCTTTTCAATCTTATTTTCTAACTGATCATTATCTTGCTGTAGCGCCCCCTGCTCATTTTCTAGATGTTTAATTTGACCTGTAAGTTTTTCATTAATTTGTTCCTTTACTCCCTTAATGCGTTCATTCCATAGAGCATCTTCTAAGGCATGCAGGTTTAGGGTTCCCTGAAGCTGAGCATTTTCATTCAAATTCTCAAGGATTTCTTGCTGGCATTGTTCTCCATTCTGCTGAAATGACTTTAATATGTCTTTGGCCCCAGTGTCATTCCATTGCAGGGATTTGAATGTCTCATCGAATGACTGTTTTTGTCCTTGACGATGACCCCGAATCATTCTGTGGATGGAAAGTCTTGGGAGTCTCACATTTCTGTTCTTTGTCCAGAATTTCTAACAAATCTTCAATTGGCAAGAGGAACCATTTTGTATCCTTGTTAAGTGTTACCAGACACAGGGTTTGTAACATTGGAGGAGAGGTCTCCTCTGCAGTTAACCTGAGGTCTTCACATAATTTGGAAATCTGTCCCATCTGCTCAATGAATTCATGATATTTTTCACGTTTAGATGGAATTTCCTTGGCTAGTGCTTTCACCTTCAAACCACGTCGATGGACTTGTATTATGAGAGCAATCAAAGTAGCACATATTAAAATTTCCAAGGAAACTTCAAGTAAAACCATAAAAACTTTGGAGAGTTGTAGTAGCATTAGCTGAAAAGACATTTTTGTGGCACTAAGTAGGACTTTCATGGACCCAATGTACCCTCAGATTTGCCTCTGTCCAGTAGCTTCTGGTCTATAACTGCCAGCTTGGGACCCTGAGAGTGTTCTATCTCAAACAAAAACAAGTGCCAGACAACAAGGAGAGACCATCCGTGTGTCAGTTAGGAGGGAGGCAGGTTTTATGAATGACTGTTCACTAACTTTATTCTGGTCACCTATGTACATTATGGAAAAGGTTGATCATGGCTAGAGCAGATGAGTCCATTAGTTGATATCATTCTAACCCCATGTATCCCCTCATGCAACCTTGAAGACCGCTGAAATGCCATGCCATCCTCATTCTCCATGTATGACTCAGGGTGTGATGTGGTGGTATAATAGGGGGCACTCTGCCATGGAGCATTCACACACACTTGCCCCCAAAATAAGACTTTATATTCAGCAGATGTAACGTTTTCACCTGCAACTTCCAAGTCTAAGTTTTTTATGCAAAGGAGCCAGAATTTCCCTATACTGCAGACAGTCACACTTGTTTTGCTGTTCTTGGTATTTGTTTTCATTTGTTCACATGTTTTGTTTTATCAATGAATAGACTCAGAGGAAATAGGAGCCTCAGCAAGAAATAAATTCACTTTCCTATGCCAATTTTAAAAGAGGGAATCAGTGAGAACTGGCAGTGACTTCTTCACATTTCATAGATTTCCACTGAGCCATTTTGTCTCCATTCATCCATATATCCTGTTTGGGGATGGTTGTCCATCAGATATGACCAAATGTCCCCAAAGCTTTCCATCAAGGGCCTATCATTTTCAGCAAGATCACATGCCTACCATGGTGACTGTGGAAGATCTCTTAACCAAAATTCATGTTCAGATATGGTCCTCAGCTCAAAAGACTTTTATTGTTTATTCCTTTTAATGAAACTTTACTCTTCCATTTTCTCATTCTGTCTCAGTCCCCACAACCCTGGTTGACTACATGAAATTTTGCCAAGAGTGATGACCATTCACATAAACTTTACATGAAGAGAAAAATCAAGGCTCAGCACCAGAGGCTGTTTGAGGTGTCCTTACATTCACCACAGTTCAGACCACATTTCTGTATATAGGTTTGTAAGATCTAAGTCAGAGCAGGCATAGAGGGGCCTGGGTGGCAGCGGAGTAATAGCTGGACAAGTGTATGTGGAAGTTTCATTTCCTTACTGATTATAACTCCTTTCTTAAATTTGAAACATTATAAAAGCTAAAGTAAGTTTCTTAATGTTTAATGGTTCTCACAGAAATTTTTTTAATAGTGAACATGACTCCTTGAGAGAGTTATATATGCAGAAAAAAAGGATGCTAATGTTTGAGATAAAAATAAAATGTAGCTTTTGTGGTGGGTGTGGGTTGCTGCACCATACCATAACTAATATATGGAGAGCAATTGAACAAACGACTAACTAAATTCCAAACGTTTACTATGATCTTTGATTCAGCTATATTTTCTCATAAAACTGGGTAAGAAAATTAAACACCATTTTTTGTGTATATTTATGAAATGCCAGGAATAATAGCAATATTCCTTTCATGATCCATGTGTCACAGGGTACTTGTAGATTTTGTTGATCAGTCATCAGCAGAAATGCTGCCAACTTTTATACTTTCTTGGTTGATAATTTTACACTACGTAACTGCTAACTGACCACTGATTCCATGGTTAAAAGGATGAGAGGACACATTTTAGTTTTTAGGCTGTTATTGATGAAGCACGCCTGTTATTGTATACACAACATTTATAACAAGAAGCAATTTTTGTTCCTCTAGAGAAATTAAGCTGCAAAAGGAAAATAAAAAGAAATCTGACTAAATGTCAGAACAATTTTTGGTGGTCTGACTCATGTCTTCCATGAAAATTCTACTTGAAAATCTAGTAATCAATACACTTGACTGTGGTGAAGTGATAGCTGTTAGGGATGTAAACTATATTTGGAAACAAGTCAAATCCTTTAGTTATCATAGTCTTACTTACCAGAAAAATAAACTAGGCTTTTGTACTGAGACAAAGGAAATTACAAAGATAGGTTTCTCTACTATTACAAGCATATACACATGATGCACATATAAAAACGAGAAAGAATTAAATTCAAAGCAAAGTTCATTTTTTGCACTTTTACAATGTTTAGCATTTTAGCTCAAAATCAGAGAATGGAATAGAGATGGTGTCTTGGTGTGCAAGCTGCTGGAGTGAAATATATCAGAAATAATGGCTTTTGAAAAGGGAATTTAATAAGATAAGACTTCACATTCTTAAGGAAGTGAAAGTTTGTAAACTAAGGCATCCAGTTAAGGACACCTTACTTCAAGGAAGGCGGATGGGTCAGGAACAGCTCCTTTCAGTTGGAAAGTCACATCACTGGCATCTGCTGGTCCCCTGCTCCTGGACTCGGATGTTTTCAACCTCTGTTACTGTGTGGGTTCCTCACTTTCCTCATTCTGCTTCTCCTGGGCTGGCTTTCCTCTCTGAGCTTCCCTTGACTCTCTCTGGGTTCTGGCTTGTTTAACATCTCATGGTGACATCTGCTGGGCTCCAGGGCTCTCCAAACATCAGTGTCTCTGTTCTCCATGAGTCTGCATCTGTGTCAGCTCTGCTCTGAAGTTTCTGTTGGCTCTGTCATTTCTGGCTCCAAACCATTTCCTCTTTCACAGGATTTCATTGAATAGATAAGACCCACTTTGAATGGGATGAGACATTTCTCCATCTAGTCAAAATGCCACACCCTCAACTGTGCATGCAACAATTACTTGGGGATAATATTATCAAAAGCTTCTATATGCAATACTGAATCAGGTTTAAAAGCAAAGGCTATTTGATTCCCGCTACCTGCCCATGTAAAAAAAAAAGCAATGGCTCCTCCCACGAAATTAGATCAGGATTAAAGCAGGCTTTTCTTATGTATGGTCTCACTGATATTAACTGACATTAGTGAACAAACTTGGAATATTTTGTTGGTAACAGAGACCATCAGGCGATAGAAATAGGGTAAGATATTGCATAATTGGAGCTGAAGGGATACAGATTGTGTAGGAGGATTGAATATAAAAACTTAGAAATGGACAGCAAAATATTACCTAACTGTAATACAATTAAGTTAAAACACTGAATGAAGCTGCATATGAGAATGTAGAGGGAAGAGGGATGGGGGCATAAATGAAATCAGAAAGAAAGACAGGCGTTAAAGATTGAGATGGTATAATCTAGGAATGCCTAGAGTGTATAATAATAGTGACTAAATGTACAAATTTTAAAAATGTTTGTGCATGAGGAAGAACAAAGGAATGTCATTACTGCAGGATGCTGAAAATAGATGGTAATTAATATTTAAAAATTTTACCTTATGTGTGAGAGTAAAGCAAAAAATGTTTATTTGGTACAAAATTAATATTTTGACTAGTGCATTTCCTAATATAACTTATGAAGATAGCTTGATTTAGCACCATAAGTACTTGGAATCTTGGGTAGGACATGAGATTTTGTTGGTTTGTCCAGAGTGATGCCCTGATGAATTCCAGAGTGATTTGATCAGTGATCAAAAGTATTTGTAAAGTCTCTTTTGGGGACTGGTGAGAATGGGGAGAAATTCAACTTCCCCAAGTTAAATTCTTGATATTCTCACAAGCAGAGTGGACAACCAAAGCTATAGGCTGAGCCCCCAGTCTTGGGGTTTGTTCATATGAAACTTAACTCCACAAAGGATAGGTCAAGTCTACTTAAAATTTAGGCCTAAGAGTCACCCCCAAGTGAACCTCTTTTGTTGCTCAGATGTGGCATCTCTCTCCAGCCAACACAACGAGCAGTCTCACCACCCTACCCCTGTCTACATGAGACATGACTTCCAGGAGGGTGGACCTTCCTGGCAATGTGGGACAGAGATCTTGGAATGAGTTGAGACTCAGCATCAAGGGATTGAGAAAAACCCTAGAATGAGCTGAGACTTAGCATCAAGGGATTGAGAAAACCTTCTCGACCAAAAGGGGGAAGAGGGAAATGAGACAAAGTGTCAATGGCTGAGAGATTCCAAACAGAGTTGAGAAGTTATCCTGGAGGTTATTCTTATGCATCAAGTAGATATCATCTTGTTATTCAAGATGTAATGGAGAAGCTGGAGGGAACTGCCTGAAAATGTAGAGCTGTGTTCCAGTAGCCATGTTTCTTGAGGATGATTGAATAATGATATTCACATTATCACACAATGTGAGTGTGTGATTGTAAAACCTTGTGTCTGATGCTCCTTTTATCTACCTTGTCAACAAAGTAGTAGAGCATATGGAATAAAAATAAATAATAGGGGGAACAAATGCTAAAATAAATTTAGGTTGAAATGCTAGTGATCAATGAAACTGAGGGGTAAGGGGTATGGTAGGTATAATCTTTTTTTTTTCCTGTGTTCATTTTATTTCTTTTTCTATTGTCTTTTTATTTATCTTTCTGAATTAATGCAAATGTTCTAAGAAATGATGAATATGCAACTAAGTGATGATATTGTGAAAAAAATGGCATTTTGATTTAGGCAGGAGAGAGATTTTTTAAAAAAAAATAGACAAGTTGTGGGTTTATAGAACAATCATGCATAAAACACAGGATTTAGTTTAGAGATTTTGACTGGAGATATGCATTCAGATGCTGTCAGCATAAAGACTTTTTAAAACATTGAGACTGCACTAAGTCATCAAAGGCTTAGGAATAGAAAAGGAAGAGAAGAATCCAAAGATGAACTCTGGGACTTTCCCATGTTAAAGAATTCAAGGAGGGGAGGGGAGATTTAAAAGGAGCAGCCAGTAAGATAGGAAGAAAACCAGAGGAGTATTGAGTTCTGGATATCAAATGAAGAAAATTTCAGAAGATAGGGATAAAAGTGAACTGAAATGACTCCTGTTTCTAGTTATGTAGCATTCATTGGTGAGATCAGTAAGAGAAGTTTTGGTGGAATAGTGGTGTATTAGTTAGGGTTCTCTAGAGAAACAGAATCAATAGGAAACACTTGCAAATATAAAATTTATAAAAGTGTTTCACATAACTGTGGGAACACAGAGTCAAAAATCCGCAGAGCAGGCTGTGAAGCCAATGATTCCGATGGAGAGTCTGGATGAACTCCACAGGAGAGACTCATTGATTGAAGCAGGAAGAGAGCTTGTCTCTTCTGAATCCTCCTTAAAAGGCTTCCAGTGATTAGATTAATCACCACTCATTGCAGAAGACACTCCCCTTGGCTGATCACAAATGGAATCAGCTTGGGATGCAGCTGATGTGATCATGATTTAATTCTATGAAATGTCTTTGTCACAACAGACAGGCCAGCACTTGCCCAACCAGACAGACAGGTACCACCATTTGGCCAAGATGACACATGAACCTGCAGCCATGAAAGTCCACCCATGTCAACTTGTCAGCTATACATATCACCTTATCCATACCTAATTTCTAAATAAAAAAAAACAATACAACACACATTTTTTCTTTCACCTAACAATACTCAACTGTCCTGAATATAACTGGAAACACATTAAATCTCTCCAGAATAGGGTGCAAGCCCTTGAGTAATATTCATTCTTAAACTTTATATCTTACAATGTAAATAGTATAATATAAACAAAACAGCATTACAGTCCTCATTTCTGTAAGTGACCACGTGGTCGAAGTTCATATTTATCACTACCTTCCTCCACTACCCATTCCATGTTCCCTTTACCCTCGGCAAGCACTTCAGCTGGCCATGCTTCTTTGCCTGGTGGGATTACCCAAACCCTCATTCCTGAAGTTTCAGAGCCATTGGTAGTCCTGCCTGGATTGGGTTTTTGCAGTTTTCCATTGATTTTAATCACAGGGCATGGTAGTACTGAAAGACACCCTAGGAGATCTCCTATATTCCAAGAAAATGCTTCTTTACCTCCATTGTGTAGTTGCAGTCCTATTTCCCCCTATAGGCACCCAGACAATAATTATTTCTGTTCCTGGCTTGTTGATCTAGGGGCATAAGTAGCCCAAAGTGACCAGGTGGCAGTCTTAGATTCCAGTTCAATGGAATCATTGTTGTTTCTCCTGGTGGAAGCACTCCCCCTCTTGGAACTAAAATCTGTAGACCAGCAGAGCTCAGGGTCACAGGGACAGGAAGCAAAAATTTTTCTAGTGGATCACTAAGGGTAATAGTGAGTGGTACCATTCCCATTTCTACTCCTTGGTTCCTGGACCATGGTGCCTTGCTATGGGAGAAATGGCACCATACAGCAGACACTGATTGAGAGCATATAAGCTTCCTGGAGAACATTACCCCAGCCCTTCAATGTATTGCCACCTAGTTGGCACTGTAATTGAGTTTTCAAAAGGCCGTTCCACCATTCTATCAATTCAGCTGTTTCTGGATGATGGAGAACATGGTAAGACCAGAGAATTCCATGAGCATGTACCCATTCCTGAACTTCATTTGCTGTGAAGTGTGTTCCTTGATCAGAAGCAATGTGTGTGGAATACCATTATGATGGATAAGGCATTCTGTAAGCCCACGGATGGTAGTTTTGGTAGAGGCATTGCATGCAGGGAATGCAAACCCATATCCAGAGTATATGTCTATTCCAGTTAGAACAAATTGCTGCCCCTTCCATGAAGGGAGTGGTCCAATGTAATCAATCTGCCACCATGCAGATGGCTGGTCACCTCAGGGAATGGCGCCATATCGGGGGCTGAGTTTGGGTCTCTGCTGCTGTCAGATTGGGCACACAGCAGTGGCTATAGCCAAGTTTGCCTTGGTGAGTGGAAGTCCATGTTGCTGAGTCCATGCATAACCTCCATTCCTACCACCATGACCACTTTGTTCATGAGCCCATGGGCAATGACAGGAGCTGCTGGGAAAGAGGCTGATTGGTATCTACAGAATGGGTCATCTTATCCACTTGATTATGAAAACCTCCCTCTGTTGAAGTCACCCTCTGGTGTGGATTCACATGGAACACAAATATCTTCATGTTTTAGCCCACTCAGAAAGGTGTATCCACATACTTCTTCCCCAGAACTCTTTGTCACCAATTTTCCATTCATGGTCTTTCCAAGTCCCTGACCATCCAGCCAAACCATTAGCAACAGCCTATGTGCCAGTATACAAACGCACCTCTGGCAAGTCCTCCTTCCAAGCAAAATGAATAACCAGGTGCACTGCTAGAAGTTTTGCCCACTGGGAGGATTTCCCCTCACCACTGTCCTTCAAAGACACCCCAGAAAAGGGTTGTAGTGCTGCAGCTGTCCACTTTCAGGTGGTACCTGCATATTGTGCTGAACCATCTGTAAACCAGGCCTAAGTTTTCTCTTTTTCAGTCAATTCACTATAAGAAACTCCCCAAGAGGCCATAGCTCTGGTCTGGGAAAGAGATGGTAATGTGGTAGGAGTGGAGACCACGGACAATTGGGTCATTTCCTCATGTAACTTACTTGTGCCTTCAGGACCTGTTCTGGACCTATCTCATATATACCATTTCCATTTTACAAAAGAATGCTGCTGTGAATGCCCAACTTTATTGCTTGGTGGGTCAATAAAACCCAGCTCATGATAGGCAACTCAGGTCTCATGGTAACTTGGTGGCCCATGGTTATGCATTCAGTCTCTACTAAGGCCCAGTAGCAGGCCATAACCCGTTCCTCAAAAGGACAGTAATTATCTGCAGCAGGTGGTAAGGCTTTGCTATAAAATCCTAAGGGTCTGCATTGTGATTCTCCTATAGGGGCTTGACAAAGGCTCCATACAGCTTTTCTGCTTGCCATTGACACTTCCAGCACCATTGGATCTGTTGGATCATATGGCCCAACTGGCAGAGCAGCTTGTATAGCAACCTGGACCTCTTGTTCAGGTCCCTACTCAAAATTAGCAGCTTTTCTGGTCACTTGATAAATGGGCTGGAGTAGCACACCCAATTGAGGAATATGTTGTTGCCCAAATCCAAAGAGACCAACTAGGCACTTTGCCTCTTTTTTGGTTGTGGGAGGGACCAGATGCAGGATAAGATGCAGCAACTTATCCTTCACCTTAGAAGGGATATCTCGACATGCTCCACACCACTGGACATCTAGGAATTTCACTGAGGTGGAAGGCCCCTGTATTTTTGTTGGATTTATCTCCCATCCTTTGACATGGAAATGCCTTACCAGTAAGTCTAGAGTGGTTGCTACTCCTTGCTCACTAGGTCCAGTCAATATAATATCATCAATATAATGGACCAGTGTGATGTCTTGTGGGAGGAAGAAATGATCAAGGTCCTTGCAGAAATGATTATGACATAGGGCTGGAGAGTTGATATACCCTTGAGGTAGGACAGTGAAAGTGTATTGCTGATCTTCTCACCTGAAAGCAAACTGTTTCTGGTGGTCCTTACTAATAGGTATTGAGAAAAAAGCATTTGACAGATCAGTAGCTGCATATCACATACAAGGGGATGTATTGATTTGCTCAAGCAATAATACTACATCTTTAACAGCAGCTACAATTGGCATTGCCACCTGGTTGAACTTAGGATAATCCACTGTCATTCTCCAAGACCAATCTGTTTTCTGCACAGGTCAAGTAGGAGAGTTGAATGGGGATATGGTGGGAATCACTAGCCTGCATCCTTCAATTCCTTAAGAGTGGCAGTAATCTCTGCAATCCCTCCAGGAATCCAGTATTGCTTCTGATTTACTATTTTGCTAGGTAGGGGCAGTTCTAATGGCTTTCACTTGGTCTTTTCCACCATAATAGCCCTCACTGCAGTAGTTAGAGAGCCAATGTGGGGATTCTGCCAGTTGCTCAGTATGTCTATGCCAATTATGCATTATGGAACTGGGGAAATAACTACAGAATGGGTCCTGGGGTGCACTGTCCCACTGTGAGATGCACCTGAGCTAAAAATCCATTGATCACCTGACGTCCATAAACCCCACTCTGACTGGTGGACCAGAGTGATGTTTTGGGTCCCCTGGAATTAACATCACTTCTGAACCAGTGTCTAATAAGCCCTGAAATATCTGATCATTTCCTTTTCCCCAGTGCACAGTTACCCTGGTAAAAGGCCGTCAGTCTCCTTCGGGAAGGCTTGGAGGAAGATTAACAGTATAAATTTGTGGCAGTGTAACAGGGTTCTCCCCCAAAGGGACCTGGCCTTTCCTTCAGTCAAGGGGTCTGGGTCTGAAAACTGTCTCAGGTCTGAAAATTGATCAAGTGGCCGTGACTCTGTGCTTTCATAATTTAGGTTAGACTTCTGTTCACTTGGCCTAGAACTCTTTGTTTATACAGCTCGAACAAGAATTTAGTAGACTGCACTTCTGTTGTATTTCCAGGTACTCCATGATTTACTAGCCAATGCCACAAATATCTGTGAGTCATATAATTTTGACTCCTGCTTTGAGTTTGCTGTCTATTATAATAGTTACGTCTACCCTGTCTTTGGTGATTAAGTGCTGCCACCTGGCTTCTGCCAACCTGGGGTCTGGTCATCCCCATTTTGTTTAAGGATTCCAGCTCAGTGACAGCAGTCCTTACAGTGATATCTGACCTACAGAGAAGTGCAACTACAGAGCTCTTCAGAGATGATGGTGCTAGTCTCATAAATTTATTTCTCACTGTTCTGGTAAAAGGTGCATCCTCTGGACATTCTTGGGGTGTAAGAGCAGGCTTTGCATGATAAATTCATTCTAACATTCCAACTTCTCAAAGCCTCTGGATCTCCCCCTCATCTACATTATACTAGGGCAGTTCTGGCATTTCAACCTCAGGTAATGTCAGCCACCTTTTGATCCATTTTTCAACCAACCATCCAAACAAACTGTTAATACTTTTTCTAACTGCTCAAGCTGTAACATTGAATACAGAATCTCTGTTTAGTGGGCCCATATCAATAAATTCAGCCTGATCCAGTCTTATATTCCTCCCACCATTATCCCACACCCTTAAAATCCATTTCCATACATATTTCCCTGATTTCTGTCTCTATAAATTGAAAATATCACACAGTTC
Organism: Tamandua tetradactyla; assembly: GCF_023851605.1. Taxonomy (NCBI): domain Eukaryota; kingdom Metazoa; phylum Chordata; class Mammalia; order Pilosa; family Myrmecophagidae; genus Tamandua; species Tamandua tetradactyla. The sequence continues at coordinate 42,178,478 of NC_135336.1, forward strand.
TTTTGGAGTATAATGTACTTCCTCATGTGTGATACTTTGTACCTCACCTTAGGGGCCTGTTGGGACTTGAGTCTAGTTATAGGTTTGGAAGAAATGAGAGGTGGTGGGGGTGGGTCATGAAAAGAATTAGAAATATCTTCTAAGCCATTCTTCAGGGATTCATTTGTAGTTTCATCTGATGAAACAGGATTAATCACTCTAGGGCTAATCCCTTCAGGAGGAGGTTGGGTGGCCAACTCTTCAAGGCAGGCTGCAGGTGGGATGGCTGTGTCCTCAGGGCAGACTATTACAGAGTTATCTAAAAAAGACTCAGCATGACCTAGGGTTTCAACCTCACCCCCGACATCATCAATCCATATGTCACCATTCCATTTTTCAGGGTACCACTCCTTTCCAATCAATAACCTTACTTTAATGGGAGACACCATGCAACATTGAGATTTCAGTTTATGTTGTAAAGTTGCTACCTAACAATACGATTCTGAGTTTGATTTTCAGAGATCTCAAGTCTACAGCTAAGGAAATAAGATTTTCCTTCAGAATACTCATAGAAACTTCTACATCTGTCACACGCACTTAAGCTTCTTGTTTGAACCCTTAATTTTAAACCCTTTCAGTTCTTAATGTATCCAGCATATCTAACAACAACCAGCCAACAATTCTATACTTCTTATTTCCACAAAACTCCATTAAGCTGTCAAAAACATTATCCCCCAGAGCCTGGCTTCATATAAGCAAAACATTAGGAGAATGAAATGGTGATATTTTGACTATCTCTTTTGCCATCTCACTCCATGGATTAGGAGTGTTGTTCTGATTATGGGAATCAGAGTCCTTAGTGCTTTTGAGTCCAGTCAGAGTAGACAAGCATTCATAAAAACCCATTTTTAAGATTCTGTTTCTTAAAAACCACTCCTGGTACCAAAATGTATTAGCTAGGGTTCTCTAGAGAAACAGAATCAACAGGAAGCACTGGTGAATATAAAATTTATAAAAGCATCTCATGTAATCATGGGAACACAGAGTCCAAGATCCACAGGGCAGGCTGTGAATCTGACGATTCCGATGAAGGGTCTGGATGAACTCCACAGGAGAGGTTCACTGGTCAAAGCAGAAAGAGAGCCTGTTTCTTCTAAATCCTCCTTAAAAGGCTTCCAGTGATTAGATTAAGCATCACTCATTGCAAAAGACTCCCCCCTTGGCTGATTACAAATGGAATCAGCTTTGGATGCAGCTGACATGATCATGATTTAATTCTATGGAATGTCCTCATTGCAACAGACGAGCCAGCACTTGCCCAACCAGACAGACAGGTACCACCACCTGGCCAAGTTGACACATAAATCTGACCATGACAGGTGGGAATTAAAACCTAGCTTGAATATGGTCAAGAGAAATTAAGAAGATGATTATTGAAACCCATTATTATATACATTCACTTTTCAAGGAATTGTGCTATAACCATTAATAGCTCAAGAGGTTTTTTGCAAGTTTTTTTTAAAAACTAAGATATAAAAATATCAGCACCATTTATTCACTGGCTGTAAATATTCAGAGATATGGGCAAAATTCTTGGGTGGATGAAATGGAATGAGTTCTTATAGACAAGAGACAGTTTTGATCCCAGAGATGAAATTTCAAGCACTTTAACATTAAAGCAAAGCTTCATCCAGTCTTGAAGCTGATAGGTGAGTGCATGGGAGCTTATAGAAATGTTCAATTGCTTGTGTGAGGTTTCTCAGGGTAATATGAAGCAAGCCATATTTGCAAATGAAGAGGTGGAGTGGAGGCATGGTAGTGTAAGTAGAGGAGAACACGTGAATTAATTTTTTCTGGTTAGTGGAGAAATAAATGGACCAGTAAAGCTCACTGGTCAGCATGAAGGGTGCCTTCCTTCTTTCCTGCATGAATTGTAATTGCAGTCATGAAGACAGAGAATTTTGCAATGATGATACAAATATGAAGATAAAATCTATTTATGAGTGGATAGAAAATTCTCTCAATTTCTTCATCTTTTTGGAGCCATTCTACCTTTACTCCATTACCTACCTCTGGACTTCAAGATAAATGAGAAACAAAATCCTTATTTGGGTCATCTTTGGTAGTTAGGCCTCTGTTAAATGTGCTTTTGCAATCAATCCTAATGAATGCTTGAGGGTTGGATATATTTGCCAATGAAAGGAAGTCACTGAAGTGTTTGTATTAGGATCTGATGTAAGCAGTACTGAGATTTAGAACACTCTGGTGTTGGCAGTTGCACGTTCCCAAAGTGTACATTGCCTGCATTCTTTGATAACCTTGGCACTTGTCTTAGCTTCATAGGACATTTACCACCTAATATAGAAACTATTGCTATTTGTAGCAGGAAGGAGATTTATTCAATCAAAACTCCTTGGAATATAGTGTTATCAGGTTGCTATTTTCTGCTGTGAAATTATTAGATGATTGCAGTAGTGTCAAAGATTGCCTGAAAGTAAATTGCTGAAAATCTTCAAATTTATGAAAGTGGACTTTCACTTCTGTGGATTTTGGATACCTTTTTACTGTTCTCATGGAAGCTACTGTCAGAGAGAATAAAAGTTGGCTTTTGAAATAAGACACATATTCTGCTTTAGAATTCAAGGGCCTGCATTCATACGAGCTGGTCAATTAAGTAATCATTTCTTGCTACATATATAGATAAAAACAAATGAAATTATATTAGTATTTTTTAAATTTAACATAGTAATTTTCATTAACTCTATTCAAATTCCATCTGAAATTCTCCAACTCAGGGGTGCATTTACCCAGTGGTGCTCTGGAAGTTGTCTAAAAACCCAGTGCCAACATGTCACATCTTCTTAAACAGTGAACTATTTTCATGGCAATGAGTTAAAAGCACATTTATAAAGATAGGAACCAATTTATTAAGTAACAAGCTCTAAATTCTCATAATCTTAACGATATGTGAACAAGATTTAAACTATATAATTATTCAGTGGCTAAATACCCAGATACCGCTTGCATTGCATTCATTCATTAATTCTTATGATGATTCCTACTTTGTGCTAAAAACTGCTAAGCAGAGACTAAGGCAACAGACAAGAAAGGAAGGTCTTGCCCATAAAAAGCAAATATTTATCTTGAAGCAATTACTGAGGGCCAGTCACTGTGGGTCAGATCCTTGACATATATTATATTATACAAAGTCACTGATTTCATGCATCGTTGCCTGGTGCAGGGTGGAGCCACCAGTAACCGAATGTTTCTCTGGTTAAAAATAGTCCAAGGGATTTGGAAATGAGTGTAAAGTAGGCAGTGTTTTGTTGAACAGCCAACAGTAAACAATATTTGAAATGTGTTCTAGTTTGCTAGCTGCCAGAATACAATATACCAGAAATGGAATGGCTTTTTAAAGGGAAATTTAATAAGTTGCTGGTGTATAGTTCTACGGCTGAGAAAATGTTCCAGTTAAAGCAATTATATAGAAATGTCCAATCTAAGGCATCCAGGGAAAGATAGCTTGGTTCAAGAAGGCTGATGAAGTTCATGTTTTTTCTCTTTCTCAAGTGAGAAGGCTCTTGGTGAACCAGGGTTTCTCTCTCATCTGAAAAGGCGCATGGCGAACAAGGCATCATCTGCTAGCTTTCTCTCCTGGCTTCCTTTTTCATGAAGCTCCCTGGGAGACATTTTCCTTCTTCATCTCCAAATGCCACTGGCTGGTGAACTCTGCTTCATGATGCTACAGCATTCTCTGCTCTCTCCACATCTCTTTCATTCTCCAAAATGTTTCCTCTTTTATAGGACTCCAGAAACTTATCAAGACCCACCCAAATGGGTGGAGACATGTTGTCACCTATTCTAGCTTAACAACTACTCATGATTAAATCACATCTCCAGGGAAATGATCTGATTACAGTTTCAAACATACAGTATTGAATAAGGATTATTCTGCCTTTATGAAATGTGATTTACATTAAAACATGGCTTTTTTAGGGGATATACATCCTTTCAGACCAGCACAAAATGCTTTTGTGCAAGCTGAATATTGCAACACCTGGAAATAACAACGTGATGAAACTTTATTCTAGATTTTACTTTTAGTGTGTATGCAGTGAACATTTGAGAAATGTTAACCTTGAGAGAAAACTAGTTATAAAATGAAAATGGTAGGGCATTCTTTACGGAAGTTTGAATAAGTCACAGCAATTATTACAGACTAAAATAATATGAAATAGTTTTTAATCTAGAGGTTTATTACTTCATTTGTGGACTACCCTAGCTTTGTTAATCATTTTCTGCAATTTATCATTGCTTGACTTTCAACAGTTTCTCTGTTTCCTACCACTTTTTCTTCAGATAACTCTTCAGAGATACGATGATAAAAGTTGAAATTCATGACCAAAATGAGACATTTTGTTGATGTCATGTTCCAAATGCCCAAATAATATATTTATGGAATTGTGCTATTAGTTGTCTAGTGTTTTTCCTCTTTTTTAAATCTCTTAGATTTTTCATTGATATTTTTCATTTGAAAAGTATACTGTGTCATATGAATATTAAGAAAATCCGTTTAAATCCACCTAAAGAATAATACTGGTCTCAATGTGGGAAGATGGATGATTTTATTATATTACAATTGATTTTCACTATTTCAAGTTTTTTTTTAAATGAATGAGAATGGTATTAATTTTATTAATAAGTAACATGCATTTAAAAGTTAAAAATTGAACTTGAGAAGAAATAATATATACCCCTTTAATTTTTAATCTTCTACTAAACCAAGCTGGGTGATAAGCAAACATTTCAAGTAATATTAGATTATTTTTGAAACAGTATCAAAACACCAATTTAGTTGTTTCACTAAGTTCACTACTGTTTTGATACTAGGTAGCATCAAACTTGAGGGACTCATACCTATGCGACTGAGAGTGGTTTTCTACATGAAAGGACGTTTAATCCATGAACTTAATGACAAAGGAAATAAAAGTTCCTAGACAGATACTAGGCAAGAAAGTATTTTCTCTCCAACCACGAGGGGAAGAAGGGTGGAGTAAGTCATAGAGAATGTCACTTGCTCCTGAATGGATTGGAATTTCCTCCAAGTTTAGAAAACTTACATTTTCCATGACACAAAAAGTTCTTAAACAAGGTCTTTCTTTTCTTTAATCCATTGCTGACATTTTTTTTACACTAAATCCAGCTGCTATGTTACTAAAGAAGTAAATATCTCTCTATAAAGCTTTGAATATTTTTGTCTCCATTTTCTTCTTGTATAATTCTTTGAAAAACTGTACCATGTACCTGGAGTTTTATGCAATTTTTATTGATTTAAAGAAAACATATGTCAATAATGAGCAACTCAGGTTCTTTTTTTATTTTTTATTAATCTTTTAATTTTTTTAAATACAAAAAACTCCAAACAAATACAAATATTCATAACTTTTGATCATTCCGTTCTACATATATAATTAGTAGTTCACAATATCATCACATAGTTGCATGGTCATCATCATGATCATTTCTTGGAACATTCGCATCTATTCAGAAAAAGAAATAAAAAGAAAACCAAAAAAAATTCATACATACCATACCCCTCACCCCTCCCCCTTCCTGATCACCAGCGTTTCAATCTAAATTTATTTTAACATTTGTTCCCCTATTATTTGTCTTTATTCCATATGTTTTACTCATCTTTTGATAAAGTAGATAAAAGGAGCATCAGACACAAGATTTTCACAATCACACAGTCACATTGTGAAAGCTATATCATTATGCAATCATCTTCAAGAAACATGGCTACTGGAACACAGCTCTACATTTTCAGGCAGTTCCCTCCAGCCTCTCCACTACAACTTGACTAATAAGGTGATATCTATTTAATGCATAAGAATAACCTCCAGGATAACCTCTTGACTCGGTTTGGAATCTCTCAGCCATTGACACTTTATTTTGTCTCATTTCACTCTTCCCCCTTTTGGTTGAAAAGATTTTCTCAATCCCCTGATGCTGAGTCTCAACTAATTCTAAGGGTTTTCTCCCTGATGCTGAATCTCAGCTCATTTTAGGATTTCTGTCCCACGTTGCCAGGAAGGTCCACACCCCTGGGAGTCACGTCCCATGTAGACAGGGGGAGGGTGGTAAGTTTGCTTATTGTGTTGGCTGGAGAGAGAGGCCACATCTGAGCAACAAAAGAGGTTCTCTTGGGGGTGACTCTTAGCCCTAATTTTAAGTAGGCTTTTCCTATATCCTTTGTGGGGTTAAGTTTCATATGAACAAACCCCAAGACTGGGTGCTCAGCCTATAGCTTTGATTGTCTGCACTACTTGTGAGAGTATCAGGAATTCAACTTGGGGAAGTTGAATTTTCCCCCTTTCTCACCATTCCCCGAAGAGGACTTATACTTTTTTATTCACTGTTCAAATCACCCTGGGATTTATCAGGGCATCACTTTGGACAACCCAACAAAATCTCATATCCTACTCAAGGTTCCATGTATTCATGGTGTTCAATTAAGCTGTCTACATAAGTTATATTAGGAAATGCACTAGTCAAAATATACATTTTGTAACAAATAAACATTTTTTGCTTTAGTCTCACACATAAGGTAAAATTTTAAAATATTAGCAATTCAGGTTTTTGAAGCGTAGTGTATCCTATGTTTGATGCATTTATTATGGATAAATTGTCATAAATTAGCAATTTATGCTAGAATTTATAGTAGGGTCATTGCTGATGTTCCTATGAGTACTTGAACTTTTCTATTTACAGGTTGGAGAGTTTTAGTATATTACTCTTTATATCTTTTGTTTGTTTTCTTTTTAACAAAGTATATAGGGTTATTTTTTAAAGACAAAGTAAGCCTTTTTTTTTTAAAGCAAGGTTTTCTCTGTGGGAAGAATGGAGGAAATTTAATCTATAGTGATATGGAAACTTGAGGTAGATGACTGTTTTATTTTAATTAGCAAGAGGTATACAATCTTCAATATATTAATTTCCTGGTCTATAAAATGGGATCTTGACCCAGCAGAGGGCTGGAGAGTGAATGAAATATTACTAGAGCTTTACCAGTACCAGAAATGTATAATTTCTGAGAGATGGTGTAAACTAAGTGTGGATTCATACTTTTTCATAGTTTACAAATTAGATATCTGACAACTTCATGTGTTCATGGAATACATATTTTCCTTCCAGAAAGGAACAAGCAAAGGGTATTTTTATTGATATGATATAAATTGTCACTGCTAGAAAACAAATTCTAAAGCATTATTTATGTATTGTTCCAACAATTGGTAAGTTTGTATGTAAGGAATATTTAGACAAGAAAGTTAACTGATGAACATGATCATTCTTTTTTTTTTTAAACAACCTATTGCTGCCATTTCTATGCAAACTATGGCTACCACATTACTGAAGATAAAAAAAATCTATATAAGACTTTGAATTTTCTTTTTATTTCCATTTTCTTTCTGCATAGTAATTTTTAAAATGTTATGTTATTGTTTCTCTGCATTTATTGTTCAAAAGAAAACATGCATCAAAAAATGCAGCAGTTAAATATTAAAGTGCTGTTTAAAAAAAAGAAAGGAAAACACCACAAAATATACTAGAATCAATTTAATCAAATTTGACTTTAGTCAAAATATACTAGAAGTAATTTAGTCAATTTGACTTTAGTCAAAAATCAGAGACCAGTTTGACTGGTTTTTCTAATCAGTGTTGATCAATCACACTAGACCCAGAACACAAACTTTCAGGGTGGATGTGATCCCTTTGAGACAATATTATTTGTTTCCATGTTCCTGTGCTTTATAAAAGGAATGGGAGGGGATATGGGCAAGGGAGAAACAAAAAGGAGGGAGCTAGCTACAGACAATAGAACTAGATGAGAAAAGAAAAAAGATGAACCTAGAATATTTTGGAAGAAGCAAGAACATGGGTAGACATTGGTGTCATGTAATATTTAGAATTTAGTAAGATATCAATTGGAAAATATTTAGCATTTGGAGATGATAGTTAATTGGTAAAAACTTATCAAAACTTGTATGAAAGTAGGCAAAATATACTTTATTAAATATTTAGCAATGCAGGGAAATGTGTTTTACAAAGGGAATTCTACAAAAACTGATACAGCCATCTGGAGGTCATAATTTGCAACCAGCAATGTTAAAAAATATAATGCTGGGTGGGCCATGGTGGCTCAGCTGGCAGGAACCTCGCTTGCCATGCCAGAGACCCAGGTTTGATTCCCGGTGCCTGCCCATGCCAAAAAAAAAAAATATATATATATATATATATACATATTTTATATATTTATATATATTTTATATATTTGAAAAATTATTATTTTGTATATTTTATGTATATAAATATATATTTATATGTATATATAAATAATGCTTGACAATTACAGAATAAACATGAAGTAGTGAACAGGATCAGTTATTAGAATTAGTATTAAAGATATTCTGTTGGTGCAAAATTATATGATAGTTTGATTTAGACAGTGGTTTCATGAATCAAACTGGTCTACCATTGGAAGTGGTAATATTGTACAACTCTCATTTACTCATTTGAAAAATAGGGATAATAATAATAGGACCCAAAACTTACAGGGTTTAAGGGGATTAAATGTGAATTATGTGCAATTATGTATGTGTATGTAATTGTGTACATATATGTGGCTGTAAGCTTGTATTATGCATATGCATGAGTGTATGATTGTGTGTGTTTATGTGATTTTGTATTATGTAACTCATTGCATGTATGTATCTTATTGTGGAGGATATATAATTATGTAGGTGTAAGTGTGTTTGTGTATGCATATGTATACAATTGTTACAAGTATGTGATTATGTGTGTGCAGATATGCATATGTGAATGTGTGCATGTGATCTCTGTGCATGTATGTGTAAATATGTAGATATGATTGTGTATGAACATATGATTTTGTATACATATATGCACATAAATGCAAACGCATATGTGATTGTGCATGTGTGTGCATATGTGTACAGGAATGTATGTATGTGATAATGTATGTGGTGTATATGCACATGTGAATATACATGTATATGCAATTGTGTGTGACTATTCATGTATGTATACATGCATGTGTAAATATGTGAATCTGTACATAGGTATGTGGGTGTAATTATCTATGTCTTTGTGTATATGTGTATAACACTCTTGGAGTGTCTGACACATATTAGGTGCTTCATGAAAATTAGATTGTGAAAGGTAATTGCATTGAAAAGGAGGGGGAAAAGATGAGAAAGGACAGGTTGGCAATATTTTAAGTATAAAGTGAATTTGGGTAAAATTAGCACCCTTATGTTCATGCTCAAGGGTTCAGAGTTGATTAGGAAGACTCAAGGTAAAGGGTTAATCAAGAGCTACTGAAAGAAGGTTAAGCTAATACTTCAGAAGGAGGTGAATGCTAGTCTCATTTATAAGTGTTTCGTAAATCTACAAATAAGAAAATGATTTAAATCACATCTCTCAAAAATTTTCCAGATTTGACTCTGAATCCTTTACCCTGGTTCTTTAGTGTGATTGTAAAGACTAAAAGTTTCCTACTTTCTGCCACTATGTTTCTATGGGTCTGTATACTCATAATCCGAAAACATTTTGGTTATATGGATGTGGGGAGAAACTTCTGAATTTTTTAAGCAGATCTTTAGCATTACATTAAGTAAAAATAACCATATAATATATAATATTATTACTTCTGATGTAACATTTAAAATTTAGCTTATTTTAGGAACAAGAATATGTAAGTTCATTCTGACAACTTGTGAGCTTTAGAGTTAACCTTGGATAGCATTTATTAAATGTTTGCAATAAAAGAATTTATGTCACTAGGAGTAGGGTAAATATACAAGTTAAATATAACAAGGGTGATGCAGAATTGGTAACTATCTTTACTTCTGCTTGCTGCTAACTTTGCATGTTTAATATAATCTCGAGTCTAGATGCAGAAGCATGTTATGTCAACTTGCAAAAATGTACCCCATTCTTTTATGACACAAACTTCTCTTATCCCATTCTAGTGAATAATGCAAGATAAATCCTCTCTTCCATGAAAACCCTATAAAGGGGTTCAGATAAATTTAATAGATCTATTTACAAAGAAAATCATTGAATAAAAAATAACAATGATAAAACAACTTTCTAAAACATATTAAAACAATTGACAAAGCTCATGCATGAGTCCATCATAGGCAGTATTATTCTCATTGTTTAATTCAAGACAAAGATCTGTGATTACTTAAACATCTTTCTTCTGAAGAACACAAAGTATTTCTGAAAGTCACCTAAACTTCATATCATTCTAATGAAATCTAGTGAATGGAGAGCATTTATATTCTCATTTTACTGCCAAAGAACCGGAATCAACTTGAGACAGAGTGACTTGTCCAAATTACATAGCGAATTGGGGGGACAGTTGGGGATTTGTGTTGGAAAATTTAATAGCCATCTGAGTTAAAAAGGCATTTTGATTGAGAAGGCTGATGGGAGATGTATTAGTTAGGGCTCTCTAGAGAAGCAGAATCAACAGGGAACACTTGCAAATATAAAATTTATGAAAGTGTCTCACGTGACCATAGGAACGCAGAGTCCAAAATCCGCAGGGTAGGCTGTGAAGCTGATGACTCCGATGGATGGCCTGGATGAACTCCACAGCAGAGGCTCACCAGCCAAAGCAGGAATGGAACCTGTCTCCTCTGAGTCCTCCTTAAAAGGCTTCCCATGATTGCATTTAGCATCACTAATTGCAGAAGACACTCCCCTTTGGCTGATTACAAATGGAATCAGCTGTGGATGCAGCTGACGTGATCATGACCTAATCCTATGAAATGTCCTCATTGCAACAGACAGGCCAGCGCTTGCCCAATCAGATGAACAGTTACCACAACTTGGCCAAGTTGACATCTGTCCCTAACCATGACAGGAGAAAAGAATTCATTCATATAAATTTAGTGTAGGTTTTACCAATTTTTACTTTTTTACTTCTTTATAACTTTCTTCAAATGTGAAAAAAAATATTGACTAAACACTTCATGGCCAACTAAGTTTTAAACAAAATTTTATGTCCATCTTTAACCTTCATACACCAGAAAGTGTATTTCTTAACATTTGTCAGAGATTCCAGAATGAAAGTCAAATTCTAATTCATTAATTTCAAAGTCACCACTGTGTATCCTTTCAAATATTTGGGAAGATACTGCTTGCCTTCAGAAGGAAGGAGTCAACTTTTCTAAAGAAGTCTTTCTTATGTTGCTCTACATAATCTACCCAGAATGTTGGCGGTTCAGGTTGATATATTTAAAATGAATCAAGGGTAGTTCATTACACAAATAACATATTAATATTGTCTGTCATGATAATTTACTTTGAATCTCATTATTATTATCAAGAAGTATTAATTAAGTATTGACTGTCAGAATCCAAAGGTAGAAAGAGCAAGAGATAATGTGTGTCCCCCAAATGGGTTTATGATTTATTTAGAGAATGAGAAGAGATAATTAAAAATATAGACCACATAATGAGCTAGCATGTGCTAAGTACTAAATAAATAGCAGAGCCAGTGAAGGTTGTTGGGATTTAGTAGTAAGAGGTAAAAATAAATAGAAGTAATTGGGGGGAGATTTCATTAAAATTGTGGAAGTGAGCTGGTCCTTGAAGGAAAAGTATGACCTAGAGCAAAAGTGAAACATAAGTTTTAACTTGAATGAGAATTATAACTGATAAAATATGACTTCCAGAGAGATATTTAAGCACAGTGAGACTAATTCATATCAATTTATCAAAATAGCAACTTTACTGATAGAAAAATTGTTTTGTAAAATGTGGCTTTTCCTTGAGTCCAAAATATCACTTCTTACTACTTCTCTCCAATAATTAAACTTTGGGACTCACCAATGGAGAGACGTGAAAGGACAGAACAGATACATGTCTATCTGGAGAGCCTCAGGAAATCTTACAACCAGTTGAGTTGTGTGCCAGTTTGAAGGTATTATATACCTCAGAAAAACCATGTTTTAATCCTGAACCAATCTTGTGGGAGGAGCTGTTTCTTTTAATTCCTATTCAATACTGTAGGTTGTAAACTTAATCAGATTATTGCCACAGAGATGCAAGGTGCCCAATTGTGGGTGTGTCCTTTGATTAGAAGTAGATGTGACTCCATCCATTCCAGCTGGGTCTTGCTTAGTTGACTGGACTCCTTTAAAAGAGGAAACATTTTGGAGAAATGACAGAGCTGAGAGAGCCTACAGAAATGACAAAAGTCTATACAAATGACAAGCCTCAGAGCTGACAGAAACTTCAGAGCAGAGCTGATACAGATGCAGACATGTGAAGAACAAAGACACAGATATTTGGAGTCTAGCACACATCATCACGAGACATTAAGCAAGCCAGAACCTGGAGAGAGCCAAGGGGAGCCAAGAGATGAAAGTCAGCCCCAGAGAAGCATTGTGAGGAACCCCCACAAGAACAAGGGCTGAAAGCAACAGAGCCCAGGAGCAAGGGACCAGCAGATGCCAGCCATATGATTACTCCACTGACAGAATTGTTGCAGACCCATCAGCCTTCCTTGAATTAAGGTATCTTTCACTGGATGCATTAGTCTAGAGATTTTATAGGCTTAGATCTGTAAACTTGGAGCTTAATAAATTCCTCTTGTTAAAAGCCATTCCAGTTCTGCTGTATCATATTCTGAGAGCTTGCAAACTAACACAAGGTGGGATAGAGAAATCCAGAGAGAAAAAGAGACATAGGAACATGTTCTACTTTCAATTGGGCAGAAAGGCCATGAATAGGAAAGAAGTGTGCTACTGTTATGGGCAGTTGCACTCCAGAGAGGAGCAAGAGTCAACCTGCTTAGCCCTGCTTGTGCACTGCTCTTTATCTCATTCTCACTAATCAGATGAGTTACTCTTCCATGGGAATGAGCAAGCAAGGAAGTTTGAAGGAAAAAAACAAAGTTTCTTCTCAAAATGGTATAAATAGATGGAAAGTTCCCAGCACTTCTTGTGGGTGAAAATATCTTTGGAGAGGTCTCTCTTTTTCACAACCTAGGTAAAAATGGAGAGGAAAGTTTGAGTGCCAGTAAATTTTCCTTGGGTGCAGGGTGAAGGATCAATGGCATATAGACAGGTCAGCTATAATTGGACCCAAGAGAATGTGTATTTCTTCAACAAATGTGGACAATGGCAGGGTGATGGCTGTCGTTGCCCTGTTATGTTTTTACAAGTGGATGTTATTACCTCCATTATGACCTGGGTTTGAATTCTGACTACTGCCCTTAAGAAAATCTGGGGACCTTAAGCAAAACACCAAACTTTTCTTAGTTTTAATATGCTTACCCATGCATTAGGGGTTAGGCTACTTGCCTTGTGTACCTTCCAGGGTTTATGAGGCTAAAATGTAATAACAGAAAATTAGAAAGTGCTTTACAAATCTAAGCAACTTTTAATAACACCTCACAGACAGTTATGGTGGGCTTCAAGATTATTCATTAGATAATCCCTCATAAGGAAATGTCCTTTCCCATAGGAACTTTATTCTGGATTCACCCCAAAGCCATCCAAACATCACATACCCAATGGGCTTTCTAGCAACCATAGCTGATGATAATTCAGATACATTGTCTATGACCTTTGAAAACAGAAACTTAAAGAAAAATTCAAATTTATGGAGGCCAGTTGTCTATAACTGAATATTAATGTGTACAGAAGTATTACAAACTGGAGTTTGTTTTTAGAAACATTTTCTATTTTTAACTACAGAAAAATATATTTGAATTACATGAGTATTACTCTTAGTGAGGAGTCTTCACTGGCTATACATCATTTGATGGCCTTAGAGGATAGAATTTATGTAAGAAGTTAGATGTTACTGCCTAAATGAAAATGTAGCTCATTTATATGTTTTATAGCATACTTGCTATTTTAATTTCCTAGTTTCTAAACCAAATATCATATAAGGGGTTGGCTTAATAGCAAGAATTTATTGGCTTATGGTTTTGAGACAAAGAGAAGTCCAAAACTGAGGTGTCAGCAAGGAGATGCTTTCTTCCTGAAAACTGTGGCATCCTGGGGCTGACTGCAGGTGATCCTAGGTCCTTTTCAGTCACATGGCAGGGCACAGAGCAATGTCTTCTCCTTTCTCATCCCGGTTCCACTGACCTCCAGCTTCTGGCTATTCCCGATGACTTCTCTTTCCACATCCAATTTCTTTTGCTTATAAAGACTTCAACCATATTGGATTAAGGCCCATCTTCATTCAATGTGGACACACATTAACTAAAAATATCTTCAAATGTCCTATTTGCAAACACCATGGGATTAGAGGTTGGGACCTGAACATGCCTGTTGTGGGAGACATGATGCAATCCCCAGTATTAGTCACTATCCATATTAATGATATTAAAATGTCAATGTATCCACCCTAAGACTGCTTTTAACCTTGAGCTGTATATTCCTTTAACAACTAGCCTTTGTTCACACCTCTATTTTTAGTAGATATTGTTCAATTTTGAAGGGTAAAAAGTCACAACACAATCATCATTCTTAAGTACAGTTTGAAAATACATTCCGATGAAAATACTCACTCTCCCCCAAAGCATACTTTGGACACTTTACCATTGACTTGGGCACAGATTGATAATTGACATTGTGTTGCCCTCACAAAGAATTATTTTGTACCTAAATATGATAATGTTGATTGTGTTGCATAAACATAACAGGCTCCTAAAGTCTGAGTTTTATTTTGCACTAAAATATTTTAAGTACCCTGGCTAATAAATATCTTTTCTTGGTTCTGTATAATAACCTGTCAAGCATATCTATTTCAAATTTTTAACACACATGTGCATATACACACATATTTGGCTTTTGTCATAAAAGGCTACGAAGTGAAAGTTAAAAAAAAAATACTGCAAAGACTCCATCGTTTGCTTCATTTAAGATTGCACTTTTGGAACTTAGGAAATGGACTTGGTTCTTAGAGCCTGTTCTTTAGTAGAAGATATCAAGAACAGGTATTTATTTTTCCCTAAACTCTGTTCCTGGTCAATTTTAACCCCTTCTTTACTAGGTCTATTTGTGACCTAATCAATATTGTAAATGGCGGTAGGTGATCCGGTTTTCTTTATTCCCGAAAGGCCAGGACACAGATGAATTTAACTCCTTTATTTTCTTGCTAGGGATTAGAAGAACAAATGTATAGTGCTCGTGAATACATGACAGGGGACTCTATTTAGTACAACCTTGTTGTTTTGCAGAAGCCATACATCTGGTAAAAGTTGCTGGGTCACTCCTACAGAGCTCAGCCAGCTCTTTGCTATACCCTGGAGGCAGAATGTCAAAATGTCAATGTTTAATGATGCAGCAATGGCAAGAACAGTAAAATGCTGGGTAAGATCTTTGCATTCTTCAGAGATCAACATTACCCTGGCCCCAACTTCACCTCACATATTACTGTTTTGTTTCATAAATTCTTAAAGGCAATAAATGTTCTCATGTTGAAGCAATCCACTGTTAAGTTTATAAATATTGTTGGGGGCAAACTGAAAAAGAGCAGAAGTGAACCCATATTGTTTGGGGAGGGAGAAATTAATCAAAGATGAGGACCTAAATTTTATAACTGCTCAACCTATAGTAGGAGTCAAGCTCACTATTGGCTAGTCCAAAAAATCATTATCAAGTTTCTCCTTAAACTATTGATACACAATTATTACTATAAAAACAAATGAAATAATTTCTCATGATGTTCCTGTTTTTCCTGAAAGAATTTTAACTCATCCTGAGAATGTATTTGCAGAGAAGCTGGCACAGGAAAAATAGTGATAATAGCCAAATAATCAAAATGTTACCTTTGCAAAGATTCGATCTGTTCATGATGTTGTCTTTTCATTTAAGCATTGCTGCATGCCAGCAGCATTCTTTACAAGGCCAGGTTAGTGCTCAGGAAAATATAGCTAACTTATTTTCCATTTCACTTGACTAATGTTTGATTTTCCCTTGAAAATATTTTCTTTTAACTCATATTTGGTATTCAATGACTGTATTTAATCTACTTTGTATAAAGTCACAAAATACTTGTTGCAGTTATATTATTGATATAGTATCAATATGGTTATTAAATTGACATTATATTATTGAATATTTTATCAACATTGTTATTAGTATTTTTGCTCATTGGAAGTTCTACCTGAAATTAAACCATACATATCAAATCCACTGGACTTTTAGTGTAAATTCACTGAATAGTTAGTTTCAGAGATACATTACACTTTAAATCTGGGTAAATAGTTTTTTAAGGCTGCTCAGGTAGGTTTACTTCAAAAGCCCCATAATTAATTTGTTCCACATTGATCCCCATGAATCCACATTCTACTGAAAAGTCATTGGATTTTTAAAAATACAAAATAAGATCCTCTCTTGCAGTATCACCAGCAGGGAATATTTGAACCTGGTTAGCCTCAAACAAAAATTTAGCAGGCTTTTTAGTCACTGTGATGTTGAAAGACTTGGATGTCATTTTAGACCAGACAAGGAAGATTAAAAGAGCTGAATCATGCTAAAAAAAAAAAAAAAAGATCTAAATAATAAGTCAATGCCTCCAAAGCAGTGACCAGGAAATTAGTTTTTGAGTAAGATGCTCTAGGGCAATAGTCATTCTTTAACAAATATTGTTTAAGGCAGTGGAATCTGTTTGTCATCATTTCTTTCCTCCCAGGTGATTAAATGCAGAAGAAAAAAGTCATCTGATAGCCACAGAAGCTATTTACAGAAAGTATATTCAATCATCATAAACATTATTTTTACAGCAAGACTAGCAAAAGATACTATAAGAGACTTCATAAAACATTTATTAAAAGAAAAAAGTGATAGTACCATATATTTTAATGAGAGTTTCAGAGTGATCTGTCTGGCAGCTGTTTACCCCAAATACTGCCTGACACTGAAAGTTCTGGTTGGAGCCAGTGATATAAAATTCAGTCCCCGAAAGCGAGATATTTCACAGGCTAAATGGTTTTGTTTTGTTGTATGATTGAGAAAGATTCCTGATTTTCCCCCAAGTTTCTCATTTACAAAAAATGAGATAATTTATATTGTAATATAAACTCTAAATAATTGTTAAGCATTTCATTGGTCATACATTTCAAAGAAAACAACAGATAGAGAAACCTTTATGATACAGTCCCTGTTATGGTTAGGCTCATGTGTCAACTTGGCCAAGTGATGGTGCCCAGTTGTCTGGTCAAGCAAGCACTGACCTAACCAATACTGCAAGGACATTTTGTGGCTGGTTAATAAACCAGAAGGCTGGTTTATTAAATCATCAGTCTGTTTATTTCATCTATGGCTTATTATAAGCCATAGATGAAATACAATAAACTAAGGGGAGGGTTCTTCCACAATGAGGAATCCAATCAGATGGGTGTAATCCAATCAGCTGAAGACTTTTAAATGAGAGGTGATGATGTCAACACAAAAAGAAGAAAGAACTTTTGTCTCTGCTTCAGCCAGCCAGCCTTTCCTGGAGAATTCATGAAAGTTCTTCATCAGAGTTGCCAGCTCACACCTGCCCTATAGAATTTGGACTCATGCATCCCCAGGCTTGTATTAGACACTTTTATAAAATTTCATTTTTACAGATATCTCCTATTGGTTCTGTTTCCCTAGAGAACCTTGCTAATACATTCCCCAAATTGCAATTATTGTCTTTTCCCTATCTCCTCCTTTTGAAGATTTGATGTAAGCAATTCTGTAGGAAGTTACTATTTCTTCCAATTCTCTGGAGCTTACAAACAGAAGCTACAAGGTTTAATTTGAAATGATAGACCCAAACTCTCAAGGTATTGACTGACCTCACCTCAGTTGGGAGATTTCAGGAAATGTGTGGGGCTGTGTAAAAGGAAATTTGTCAATGGATGCTATGGTGGTCCCTGAATGCAGGTGATGAAGAGCATTCATCTAAGAGGACCTGGGATTCTGACTTATAGTGACTACATAGTTCTCTAACATTGGTTCAGTACTCCTTACAGTGTTCTTTGTTTGTAACATATCTCCCTTGTTCTCTTCTTACTCCTTTCTTCCTGGTGTCTCTTCATCTCTCCTCTCTTTTCCCAGTCTTAGGGCAGGATTCCCTTCTTTAAACCTTCAAACTTTCCCTAAAGGACATAGGTTTTTTGAAATGCAAAGTTAGGAAGAAACTCTTAGTTATTTTTCTCAGTGTGCCATAACACCTCTTTGAAGCAATGAACATAAAATTATCTGAGTGTTTCTCAGCACTGGCTGCATACACAAAAAAACAACTGGGAGAAATTTGGAAAAACACCAGAGTGTGGGTCCCACCTCCTGAAGTACATTGCAGGCAAGAATATATTTTTAAAGCATTCTAATGCAGCCAGGTTTGAGAAGATCTCATTATTAATTTGGATGGGAGAAAGGCAAAGATGAGAGAGAAAATGAAGATGGTGAGGTCTACCCTTTAAGATTTAAAAAAAATATTTTTCTTGGTTGTTTTAAGCCATAATTTATGCTTATATAGTTATTTTAAAAGATCAAGCATACCTTCAAAGGAAAGTTTGCTACCACTTGAGCTATTCAAAAGGGTATGTTCACAGATTTGGAAGCTATTTCAAGGGTATTTTAAACACTAGTAGCATTGCTGGAACGTACGCAATGCCTATCAACATACCTACATTGAAGGAAAGTTGAGAACCCTAATTCTGGCATGATAAAAAGAATAATCTTATAATCTCATTAATTTATTTCCTTGTTTAGTCAGCAAGTATCATCTAGGAATGTCAATGTAGCATTTATGTGTAAAAATTTCAAATAAAACCAGTTTGATGTCTGTATTTTTTAAAAATAGGAAGAAATAACAACTTTGCTTGTTCTCTTTCTTGGCTCATTCCATTGTGACTTGTCCTGTAAAGGTTTCCCCTGAAAATTTATGGGACAACTCAAAGTGTTATATATTTTATGATAGGTGGTTTTGCCTGACCCAATAGGTAACATATCCAAAGCTTTAGGCATCAGCCCAATATTTTTCTTCTATGCTATTTCTCCTTAGTATTTTTCTTCCTTATCCACAGTTTCTAACTGCATTATTGGATGGCATTCAAATCGGTTTCAGCCCCATCATCACTCCTAAACTATGGTTTCTCATTTCTAGTTGTTTGCTGAATTATTCCAAATAAAATGTATACATGATGCTAAAGTCATCTCTGCTTTATTTTCATATAAGTAATGTAAGAAAGTAAATATATGATTTTAACTAGTCCCCCTCCCCATTTTAAATGTGGTTCTCAATAAAAACAATGTGAGAGGCAGATGATAACACATAAAATAATATTAATCAGGACAATACTTTATTCTTAAATATGACAAAACAGTCCTGGAATATTTGTCAGTTATATTTCAAAATATTTATGCTAGAATCATGTATTAGTTAGGGTTCTCTAGAGAAACAGAACCCAACAAGAGTTATCTGTATATATGAGATTTATAAAAGTGCCTTACACAATCATGTGTGAGGATGTAAGAGTCCAAAATCTGAAAGACAAGCCAAGAGACTGGCAATTCTGAGGAAAATCCTTGGCGAACTTCACTGGAGAGGCAGGTTGGCGAAAGAAGAAATGAAAATTTTCTCTTCTCCCTTGAAAAGTCTGCAACTGATTGGATTCTGTCATTAAAAGAGATATACCCTTAGTTGACTGTAGATGTTATCAGCCACAGATGCAATCAACTGACTGATGATGTAATGAACCAGCCTTCTGGTTTATTAACCAACCATGAAATGTCTTTGCAGAAAATGGTTAGGCTAGTGCTTGACTGACCAGACAACTGGGCAGCCTCATCTGGCCAAGATGTCACCTGGACCTAACCATCACAAGTGATACTGCAAATATTATGTCAGTATACTTAAAACTTCATATAGTATACAATTTATATATTTAAAAAGAGCATTAACTATCTTCTTAAGAAATAAATATGAAAAATGTCACTTAATTTTAATATGTATTTTTTCTTCGGAATGTCTAAGCTGTTAGAATATAACTGATGATGGACATAGTTATATAGACTTTACTTTCTGAAATTTAGAATATTAAATTTAAGAAAAAACAGTCAATGTGATCTTTAAGGTCCTGAACTGAGAGAAGTTCTTCGCCAAATAGGTCATTTTTTTCTCATATAGAAAATCATAGCCTACTTTGCTTGCTTGCAAAGCTTAGACCCTGCTATATGGAGAAATATATTTAGATAGTTTCTAGGCTGTTATTTATATCCAAATGCGTATAATTAAAATATTTTAATATAAGCAATAAAATTATACTAGATGTGTGTATATGTTTAATTACATCCCTAGTTGCTAATAAACATAATGGTTTTTAAAATAATGTTAATAATAAAGATAAAACTAATTCTTAGAAAAGTAAGGCCTTGATATTGCAAGCCTCTTAAATTTAAGCCTGAAGGTCCAGCCACAGTACCAAGGCATACTTGTATAAATGAAAAGTTAAGATTTTGTTTAAATAAATCAGCTTTTCATGTTTTATTGGTCTTGAAAAAGTAACAACACAACATATTTCCAACATTACTAATCATTATAACCAGAGGCTGTTTTGAAGACCAGGATATGCATGTGGCTGGCATGCAAAACTAGGCTGGTATGCCTGCTATTTTGCTCTTTAGAAGATTTATTTTTCAGATGATTTGATAATCTTTGATTTGATAAGCACAAAGACCAGCACAATGAGGGTGTAGCCTTCACTGCCTACCGTGGAATGTTTTGGTCAAGGACTAGGAAAACAAGAGGCCTACTTGTAAACTTTCCAATGAGTGTTTGATTTTGTTTTCTTTACAGGAGTGTAAATTTTGAGGAATTGGTAATAATCTGAAAGGACTTGCAATAACTCGGATTAATTTTTCTTTTTCATTTGCTCAAGCAGATGTGTGTTGTTCTGGGTTGTCCTTAAAGGGCCTCTTTACCTTTGATTTTCCTGGACTATTTCTTTGATCACATGTTCAGATCTGTTGACTCATTTCTCAATTCTTCCACAAGTACAAACTCATGGGATATTTATGGGCATTTGGACAGCCAAATGGAAGTGTCCCAACGACTGAGATATTTTCACTTCCTCAAAGATAAAATGATAATAACACGGAAGCAATGTTTTGAAGCTAGAGATTGTAGCAAAAGACCTATATTAATGTGGAATTCTGATTACACTTGGCCGCTGAGGGTCCTTGTCTGACTTAGGGGCAGAAGTGTGCTTCTTGTAACAAGCTGTCATTGAAAGGTGAGAGTGGATGAGCTTTTTTCTGAAAAATTTAAAGGGAGCCCTAAGTGGAGTCTGAGACAAACACCAGAAAGTCATACTCAGGTAAACTGGGGTAAGAAAAAAGCAAAAATTGAGGAAGCACTTAAAATCTATGCCAAAACAGTAAGAACGATTCTCAGATCATTATGAGAATAAGTTATTGTTAAGTAATAAGGAATGAATTCATTAGTGAGAAAGCCTCAGTTATATATTGAATTCAAGTTGTACATGGACAAATACTTATATTTTAAGCATACTTTTTTTTTTTTTTAAGAATTCCCAAAATCATTCTGGGGGGGGTGATCTAATAGAATTCTTTATGTGTAGATACAGAAACATAAAATCATTGTAATTAGGTAATTTTTTAAAGGTCTAGA
Organism: Tamandua tetradactyla; assembly: GCF_023851605.1. Lineage (NCBI taxonomy): Eukaryota > Metazoa > Chordata > Mammalia > Pilosa > Myrmecophagidae > Tamandua > Tamandua tetradactyla. Next base: position 42,200,180 of record NC_135336.1, read on the forward strand.
GAGATCATTTCTTAAGCTCCCTGCATCTACAATTTGGCTAATGTCATTTTGGAAAATACAGCTCCTCTCACCCAATTCTTTGCCTTGTGGGCTTAAAAGAAATTTTACTCCCCATTTTATTTTGTGGCATTATATTAACACATGCAAAGTGTTTTATAATTGAATACCCACTAATTAAGCCCACTTACACTGAATTCTCATTTTGCTAAAGGAAGATTTCACATGAGTTTTTGTTCCCTTTTCTTCTACTTCCTTTTTGAGGTTTCTCCAGGAATATTCAGTAGTGCTCTGAACATGAAAGGTTCCTGAAAAAGACACAAGCTATGATCGTGGTTCTGCTGAAAAGTAGTGAAATAAAGGCTGCTCAAAAGGTTTTCATCTTTGTTTTCTGTTTCCTCTAATCAAATTGTTTTTCTGAAAAGCAGGATTAATAAAAACAACAGAATTTTATATTCTAATATTTATAGGATATCTCATTTAATTATTTGTGTCAACATTGAAACATATTCAAAACCTGCAACAAAAATATCTTCCCTCATTTCAACACCCCACCTCCAGCTATTTTTAACCTCTTGTAGTCAAACTTTTTTAAAACAAACTTTTCTATGTTCTGATCTCTATTCCAGTACCGCAAGCACTGCTACACCAATGAAACAACATTCAGTCAGATTAACTATGAGCTCCATTTCCTTAAATCCATTTGAATTTTTTTCTATCCTCATTTGCCCGATTTTCAGGATGGATATTGGAAGAAACAATGAGTCCTGAGTATCCTGTGTGCTCTTTATGGGTATGCTGAGAATCTAAGGCTCAGACAGTTTTTTCTTGGAGCCATTTCCCACATGTTTCAAGGAAGAAGCCTTAAGAGATGAGGTGACTTGTGCCCCTCAAGCAAAGAGTAGGCTTCTTCTACCTTACAGTAAAACTGGTGAATCTTCTGAGTTCAGTGCTCTTTTCCAGTAATGCAAAGTGTCATCCTGGTATCATTTCATGGGCCTTGGATGTGGAAAATCAACGTGAGTATCAAGCTGACCCTCTGGCTACTGTTTTAGCTGTTAAAAAAAAAATCCTTTGTTGCTGACCCAAGAATCTTGTGTTTTACCAGATTCCGTAAGACAGGAACGGGTTAATTTATTAGCTCACATGTAGGATAACATACCAAATCTTTCACAGATCTTGACAACATTTTAACAGTGAGCATTCTCCAAGTGTCACCTCTTTCACCATGCCTTTTGGGAAATTTAAAATTTCCCAAAATTTTAAATCTGTTCATGTTTTTAAACAGAACCATAGTTCTAGTTACTGTAGTGATGCCAAGATTTATTTCTCTAGCCCAGATTTCTCCTCCAGTATATTAGTATACCCCTATACACTTGTAAGATCACTTGGGAATTTTTGAGGTACCATTAATTCATGATGTATGCAACAAAATTCATGCTCTTTCTCTCCAAATATGGTCCTCCTTCACCATCTCTTCTCACACTGATGGCACCACCATTACCTATCTGCTTAGTTTAACCCCTTCCATATCTGTCACTCATTTCCAATCTATCACCCAAAGTCGAGTAGTTTTATCTTCTCAGTATCCTTGGGATCTGTTTTTCTCTTCATCTTTATCTTCACTCTGTTTTAAGTATCATGGTCTTTTAAATGGACCCTCTACATTCAATTTGCTCTTCTTCCAATTGATTCTTCATATTGAAGCCAGAGTAAATATTCACTTTGCAACATTGAATCATGTCATCACCCTGCTTAAAACCTTTAGATGGCTTCTTGTTGACATTAATGTAAATATCATCACTTTACTCTTTATTCATTATTTTGATCTCAGCCCATGTAAAGGCTCTGGTGACTTTCCAGTCAAATTGAAATCTTTTGTTATATGCTCAGACATAACCTTGTTCTCTTTCTTCAGAGCAATTTTGCAGGATGGTCATAATATATCCTTAGTGTGACAATCTAATAATGCAGGTGTTTCTTATTACCTAGTAGTCTCTACGAGAGTAAAGACCATGGTTGAGTTAGCTTATATTACTTCTCCAGCAACTAATGCAGTGTTTATCTCAAAACTGGCAGTCAAATATTTGCTGAGAAAATGAACAAATCACTTTAGAGAAGTGACTATGTAGTTTTTCTTTCTTTAAATTTTCTTTTGACACTTTAGCTAACAATTTACACAGAAGTTAAATGGATGTTTTAGAATTATAAATCACTTGCTGTCACCCCTTTCTTAAAATCCTCATGGCCTTCCTTTACAGGTAGACTAAATCCAAATTTCTTAGTCCCATTTATCCCCTGGCTAACTCATGACCTCTCCTGTAGTACACTTTCCCTTACCCACCACAAGAAAGACACACTTTTTTGTCCCTTGAACATTCCCACCCATAAGCCTATGAGCCAACAACAGTTGCCTTTAATCTTTGCATCTTTGACTCCATTTTTCATTTAGATATCAGTTTATAAATACCACCTGAACTTCCCTCCATCCAGTCTTAACCAGCGACTCAATCATTCTCTTCTCAGTCCTTTTTACTCGTCTATTTATTTGCAATCCCCTTTCCCAAACACACATCTCATCCCATTAGAAAATTCCTTGAATGTACACTTTTTGCTCTCTGCTATCTATATTCCCAGATATAAGGGTGTAGGCATGTTGTAGTCACTTGATACATAAACTAATGAATAAATGAACACATTTTTCAATCCAGGGGTCAGGTAATTTTCAGCAATATTTTTGTTTTGGAAATTTAAGCTGCTGCTTATATGGCCAAATGTGAGAGTTATATGATATCTGACATGGCTCAAAACAATTTTTCTATAATTTGAAATTTTTTCCAAATTAATAAGGAATTAAAGAATCTATAATTCATATGCTTTCTTTATCACTTATTTGCCTTGAGAATGAGTTGTGTTTTACTTGAGTTTACTTTTAATAAAGTATAATTGAGTAAAGTATTAATGTGACAGTATCCTTTGATATTCAATTTTGCATTAGCACAAAACCAGAGGAAGAGAAGGATTACCCTAACAACCCTTTGGTTTTCAAGCATATCTTCCTTTTGTATTTGGATTTGAAAGCAATAGTCTGTATAATCACAAATACTTTATAATGTTGACAAAAGTAGAACTTAAATATCTCAACCTCTTTATTTTCAGGTGTGGATTAGTAATTTATTTTTTCCATTCTTTCTAGGAGGTTTTTCAGGAACCAGAGTCCAAATTGTTCTTATTCTAATGCAGCCAGGATGTGGCATATTGTGAAGGGAGGGCCTTGGAAAATCTAGTCTTCTAGAAACAGAAGTCCCTTGCTTAAAGTTCCAGATTCAAGATGCTATAATGATAATTGAAACATTCATTATTCCCTGGCTCTCCCCTTCACTTTTTTTTTGGTTAGGCACCGGGAACTGGACCCGGGTCTCCAGCACGGCAGGTGAGAACTCTGCCTGGTGAGCGGCCGTGGTCCACCCTCCCCCTCACTCTTCTACTACAATGCAAGATAAGTGGCATGAAATAATTATATAGTAAAATCTCCATAAGACAATAAACAGCCTGGATAAATTAAGCAAGAGAGCATATGTTTAACACAGTGCATTCTGTGTGTCAATGGTAAGTGCTTTATAAATGGCAGCAATTACATAAATAGAGTATTAGTAATAATAAGATGATCTTATGCAACAGTGGATTGGGCAGTGAGGTACAGTCTGAATTTTGAGAGAGTCAGCACACATATTTTTATTAAATAATAAATGTTCTTGCAGTGAGCACTTGGTGTAGAAAATACTGTTTTCACCTAAAACCATGAACTTAGCAAGATGGGGATTTATAGTAAATAATAGCAGAACCAGTTTGCATGGGAGAAGAGCAGAGATGACTGGTCTGGATTGAAGCAACATGCATAAGGGGTAAAATAGGCAGTATTTGACATATACTGGCTGATAAATATGTACTAAGAACTTTATAAATACATATTTGTGTATTCATTTAATTTTTATAGTGAGTCTATGACTATTTTTCTTGGTTTATAACTAAGAAAATTGGAGCTGGAGTGCTTAATTAACTCCTATGAGTTCTGAAGCAGTATATAGCTGTATATTATTTTAGAGTTCTGTCTCCGCTGTTGAGTCATGGACTACTTTAGGAAAGACATATAAGAAAATGCAGGACTAGAATAGTAGAAGTGAAAGTGAGAATAGATATGAAGGAATGGTGTAATAGCTTTGGTTATAGACATTCCTTGTTTTTTTATAGCTCCATTGGGTATTACCTAGGATGTCTTGGCCGCGATAAATAAGTTTTAGTTTCCTTACCTTAGAATAGGGCTAATGATGCCTCTCAACAATGTGTGGTGATGATTTATGAAATAAAGTGTGTAAATTGCTTATTAAAAGCAGTAGGCATTCAATAATTAAAAGAAAAAACCTTCAAAAAAGTATGTAATTTCAGTGTACCTATTGATATAAATGCTGCTTGATAAATTGCATAGAAATAATGCAAAACTGATAATTTTTGTCATGTTTATACTACTGCAGGGTAAAAAGAGCTCCTCATTATTAGAGGAAGATATTGAAATTCATGAACTCTCCAGGCATTTCTAGTGGCCCTGTGTTGCCCAGAACTCTTTCATAAATTATTGTCTGAATAGTTGTTATCCTTGTTTACTTTGCCAGAAAAAAAAAAAAAAAAAAAAGGAAAAAGAAGCCATCGCCTGGTACTAGTGTCAGCATATACATTACTTTTCACAGGGCTCTATGGTAGGAATGATTCAAAATTGGATCAAAAATTATAATTCCCATGTTCTAGTGGTTTAAAATCAAATTATGTGGAAGACTTTTAAATATAATGAGATATTAGCAAATACACACACTATTTCAAATAACTCTGTCCCTTAACCTCCACCTCCCTTAGACTATATTTCCTACTTTACATTAGAACATATCTAGGACTTTATTAGTGAATTATTTTAGGTCATGAAGAGGCAGAAGAGTTTCAGTTTGTAGCCCTCCTCCTTCCTGATATATGATTGCCCTCTTTCACCAGAAAATTCACCACTAAATTCTAAAAAGATTCATGTTCTCTAAGCCTCCTCTTGGTTCCACCTCCTCAAACTATAAAATCAGGTATCCAAGGATATGGTAGAATTTTACCAGCAGATAATAAAATGTGGAAACCTTCCTAGGTTCCTCTTCCAAAGGAAGCAGGGTTAAAGTCTTTATGGAAATAGAAAGAAGAGAATTCCACAGACCAAAGTGAACTCTTCCAGTTGGAATCTCGATGATTCTACAATTCACTTTCTTATCCTTTTACATTGGCCCTCAAACTTTCAGTGAAATTTTTGTATTTTTGTTCATCTTCTCAGGTCCTTGTATTTTATTAGTGGGTATAAAATCTCAGGCGTTTTCTTTAGGTGTCAGTGCTTTTAGTTTGGGGCTGTCAACCAGCATAGACACCTAAGAAGATGTCAACTCACTCTAGTAGAGGTGTTGGAATCACCAGCGAAGCATGACTTACCCAGACTCTGATGAAAAGATGTTTTACTCACATAGAGAAGAGACAGAGCCAGGTCAGCTTCACTAGTAGATATTTTGTTGCCCACAGTCAGTGGATCTCAATCGGTGACTATTACAGGGAGATATTCTGTGCATAGCCCCCCTCTCTTGAGTTCCTTTGCTGCCACAGTGGAGAACACTGCCCCCTCCCTGCCAAGGTTAGATATTCCACCAGGGTATGAGCTGAATGCTGTAAAACATGCCCACTGGAATTAGACTGTCCACAGTGAATGTTTACATATGCTGTGGATAATAGGGAAAGGAAAGTATTGCAGTCCCTGCATCTACTAGGGATTTGCGTTTTATCCCTCTGGGCTGACACCCTGGTCCTGAACATAGGATGTATTTGTGGGTCCTAGGAAAAAGCCGCAGACAGTGCTAGGACTGCCTGCCTGCTACAACGTGAGGACACCCCATGTAATTTTTTTAAAATAAGAAAAAAAAATCTTAAGATTCTTATTTTTCCAACCTGTAGAAACTAAAAATAAATAAATAAATGAAAGTTTTATATTAAAGGAAATGTCATAATACAGAAATTTGAACTCTAATGATCATATCTTGTGCTGGATTGTTTATTTGTGTAAATTAAAGCTTAAGCCCCAGAACAGGGATTTTTTCCTCTCATGCTCTGCATGGCATAAAAGAACATGCTGGCATTTAATAAATATTATTACCACTGGTGTGATTATGTGTGGTTGAAGGTATTAAGGCCTATGTTGCCTTTATTTATATCTCCTTTAAAGTCATTACTAGAAATTTGGCTTTCAATTCAATCTTACTGTGGTGTTCTGTGACTAGATGGGTGTAAATTTGGTAATTCCTCTCTTGAAAGGAATATTTAGGAGATGAACACAGAATTTGGAACTTCTACTTTAGAAGACCACATTATATAAATAGATGATTGTTGCTGGATTTAGGAAAAAGAATGGCAGATGTTGAAGGTAAAAAGCAAAGTTCAAATCCTATCTATAATAAGAGAGAAAAATAAAGGAAGCGCTATAATAGTAAAATGATTTTGGATGATAAGTTTTGTCTTTTTCAAGAGTTCTCATGAGTGAACATTCTTTAAGGAAATGAATTTTAACATCAGATTCTCAAGAGACCATCACAATAAAGAATTTAGTAAGAATACAGTAATATGTATCTTGGCAGGATCTTTTGTGAATTGGATTTTAGAGTTTGCAATTTCTAACTTTTTATGAGGAAATTTTTGTTGTAAATTCACCAAAAACTGTTAATTGGTCTTGCTTAAGAATTTTTTTTCTGCCAGAGATGAGAATAGGGCATACTGGGGACAGGGCTATGTTGATAATGAGGGAACAAATTACATTGAATGGCCCAAGATAGATTTTTAACAAGTAAAGAATTTTCCCTGACATTTAGCACCAGAGAAGACCATGAATCAACCTAATTAAGTGAGATTTTCTATATTTGGTCAAAATTCACAATTTTCCCATTGCACCTTTGTCCTTGAAAATGCTTGGTCCAACCTCTGATCATTTATGTCATATCATCAACTATGTACTCCAGCTGTTACAGATGGATTCAGCATGTCTGGATGATATTAAAATCTGTGTTCCTTCTTAAAGAGTAAAATAAGAAAAAAAAACAGTTGACTGTAGGTAATAGCTGGTTCTCTTAATTTGGGAGAATATTTGTGCCTGTGGAATTTATCTGTTTCTGAATTTTAGCAGTTATACATTTTATGACAAGCATTTCATCAATCCTGTGGGAGATTACTTGTAATGATGGCTGCAATGATTCTTCTCATCCCTGTACACAGACCTCTTAAAATAAGTAAACTAACTTAGCCACTTCTCCCAACAAAAGTGAAGTCTATTTCTTTACTCTTTGAATCTGGGCTGGCCTGTGACAAGCTTTGAGCAATTGATTGCTGAAAAGTGATATTGGGTAACTTCTGAGTCTGGGTCTCAATAGATCTTACCAGCTCCACTCTTGCCATCTTGGAACAATTCCACGTTCGTGTAAAGAAGAGCCATTTAGCTTCTTGTAGAATGAGAGGCCTCGTGAAGCAGAGACAACCCATAGCAGCTAAAGCTTTTGAGACCAACCGACTGAAAGTCAACAGCATCCACCAGACATATAATTGAAGCTATCGCGTATCATTCAGCCCTAATTGAACCACTTCAGCCATCTGGGTGACACAAGAAAAGATCAGAATGAGAATTTCCAAAATGAGCACCTGGCCCAAAATGCAGAATTTTTTTTCCTTTGAGTGCATGGTCCAGGAATCAAACCCAGGTGTCCTAAATGGAAGGCAAACATTCTACCTCTGAACTACCTGTGCACCCCCAAATTCGAAATTTTAACAAATATTATGGTGGTTGTTTTAAGCCACTATGTTCTGTGATCATTTGTTTTACAGCAAAAAATAATTGAGACACATACATTTTATGTACATGCTCATGCTATTACATCGCATTTAATTTATTGAATCTCATTCCTGTAGTCCCCTCAGGCATCAATCTTACCTTGGCTTTCATTTCAAATTATTACCATACTAATGCATTAAATAGCAACATTCATTGTGTACATTCTGCACATGTGTGTGAATTCTCTCAGGCATTACAAAAGGGAGTAAAACCAAAAGAGCTTTTGTGCTTGTAATGTAACATAGTAATATGATACAGGGTACTTTCATAAGAATCTAAAGAATAATGTTTTACTCTGTACACATGTATAGAAATAGTTGTCAAGAGAACATTAGAAAATCATGAAGAGAAATCAAATAATAGCAAAGGAATTCATGGGTATGATGAAAGGAAAACTTGGTGTACTAATCCAATTCTAAGTGATAAACAAGGTCAAGGAGAATTAGAATGTGTGCTCAGGAAAACCTGGACGTCGCCACATGACTTCCATAAGTTTCTGTTAACCAGTTTACATCGTGGCTATACATTATATGAACTTCATTGTATTCTCTGATATTTGAACCATTGTTTTTACAATAATGTCTCATCAAAATCCCAAACAAATGTTCTCTTGGAACAGCATGTACTTTCAACTAGGAACTATTATTTTTCCATTTGATGTATCCTTTTAATGTTTACTATAATCATTAAAGATAGTTATATACTTTAAACTGTTTTTAATTTTTCTTTTTACTTTCCAGTCCCTTCCTCCTTATTCCCCACCTTCTTTCCTTCTTTACCTTATATCATTTTAGTATTTTTTTCTTTTGTTCTGAAAGTTATTTTAAGATCGGTGAGATACTACAATTAATATTATTAATAAAAAATGTCTCTTTAGTGTTCAATTTAGACAATGTATTGTTAATTGAGTTAGCACAGAAAGTGCATGCCTGATCTGATATCAAAATCTAAAGCAAATCCAAAGTTGCTATTCATAGATTTTAGGACAGAATTAAAGGTACATTGAGTTTGCTAGAACAGACACAATGCAATATAGCACAAATGGGTTGATTTTTACAATGGGGTTTTATTAACTCATAAGTTTACAGTAGTGAGGCTGTAAAAATGACCACAACAGGGGATGCTTTTACGCTAAAGACAGGCTACCAGCCATCCTCAGCTCCTCCGACACCTGGTCACATGGCCAGGCACATGGCAGTCTCTCCCTTTGCTCCCAGATTTCATTTCCTCCAGTTTTGCCTGGCTTCCATGGCTTCCTCTCTGTTTCTGTGGTTTTTCTCTGCTTTTGTGTGTTCTCTCTCAGCTTCTCTGACTTTTCTTTCTCAGTTTCTTTGTGTGCTGCTCTTAATTTCATCTCTTATATAGGACTCCAATCTGAGGATAAAGACCCACCTGAGGCACACCTCAAATGAAATAACCTAATCAAAAGGTCCCACCCACAATAAGAATAAATAAACTTTTTTGGGGGTACATACAGCTTCAAACCATCACGTAAATGATATTATTTATAAAGTATCATGAAGCCACATCATTTTATCCAGGCTTCCTCCAAAGCCATCTCTTGTACTTCTTTTCATTTCTCTTCATTTGGGCAGAAGTTATGAACTCTTAAATCAGATAATTAATTCCTAAGTGAGAAATAAGTGTTGCTATTAATTGCATCAGGCATCAACATTTTGCATTGTAAATAATTGTTATATTTCTAAATGGTTCTAATTGTGCCACTCCAATTTGATACTTTGGCTCCTCTCTAAAAGAAATTTGTTTCCTAGCCTTGTTGCTAAGCACTATTATGCAGTAAGGCAAGCTGAATACTGAGATTTTAGTGGCAGATTAAAAAAATATTTTTGATCTGTGATTTGATAATAAATGGCTGGTATTTCCACATGATATGTTTGAATTAAATAAAGCAGAAGTTATTTCAGACAATATAGAGAGTTTTCTGACCAAGAATTAGTTTCTTTCAAGTTATGAAGGATTTTGAACTACATATCATGTGCCATCTTTTAAAAAATTGAGTAAGCAAATGTATTATGAACCAATCCAATTTTTATAATATTTTATAGTACAACCACAGGCTACATCCTGTTGGTATTTTAATGGAGACAGGCACACTTTCCAAACATTTGTGCAATCAAGGTGTGGGGAAACAGTTCCCCATTGGTCTCTCGTGTTTCTGTAGGTCTTGCTAACAGAGGCACTGCCTGCCTTCTTATCCGAACTATCTTTTCAATGGTGCTTGTAAACAGTCTTGGAAGAGAGAGATCATGTCTCTCTCAAGAAGAAAAAGCAAGTTCGCTCACAGCTTTGGAAGATAGAGATAATGGCGCCCTTTGGAGCAAAGTACAAACATGTTTCCTGCTCATTATAAAATATTTGGTTTTCCTAAGCTCGGTTTTCCTCTCTTCAAATAATAAGCTCAGTTTTCCTCTCTTCTAATAATAACAACAACCATGAAACTGTGACAGGTTAGCATATGAACCTCAAGTGGGGTAAAATCTGTGACCCTTCATAGTTCTTGCGATAAAGGTGCATTTTTATTAAAAGTTAATATTTTAACAAATGTATCCAAGCTAATGAAGCTTTAGGTGGCTTCAACTTTTAAAAAATAAAAACAAAAAATACAATAAAATATTGACTATAAGTAGCAGCATGGAATATGGGTGATATGGTTAAGAATTGCATGTGCTTAATTTTATGAAAGAATTACCCTCTTAAAGACGTTTAAGTACTAGCCAAGCTGCTAAAGAAAAAAATTATTTTCCCTTCCTGGAATCTTTAATATCACTTCATTTAGTTTAGATACATGCACACGAACATACTCTCTCTCTCTCTCTCACACACACACACACACACACATGCAGAGAATTGCTATTATCTATGTACATTAAAAACACAGAATGTTGGGTAAATGTTACCAATTATCCACAAGCTCATACACAACTAGACTTGAAATGGGTCAGAAAAGCAAATCCTTAACCTCTTACCCTTCAAGGTAGATTGAGACATTCATGCTAAAGGTTGGCCACAGAAACTCATGGTAACTATTTTCCTAGCCAATGGAAGATTTTATTATTCTTCCCAACAAAAGGCGTTGATTTTAGATACCCTCTTCTTGCTTTTTCAGCCTGGTCAGAACACAGTGGCCTTGGCCAAAGGAGAGCAGGCACTCAGTCACAAGGATAGAGCAGAGCTGTAGCTTTGCCCACCGAGACAGGCCACTTCTAAGGTCATCCTGCGAGGACAACCTCTTTAAATACCACTGACGAGAATAAAAGTATAAGCAGCAATTAAGACTTTTCCAAGAGTGGTAATGAGATTTTTCATACAAGCTTGAAACCATTCTAGGAACAGTTTTTGCATGGGGTGTTTAAAAGAAGAACATCAGAACACATGTGACTAAGAATAGAGATTCAGGCTGGATAAGACATGGGAAATTCTCTGAATCCAGTAGTGGATTTTTCACTAGCTCCCTGTTAGAAGCAATTAAAAATTATTAATAATGACAATAATATTAAACACTATTCATAATTAAGAGTTAGGTTGGTATCATAATTTCGAAAACTGCATCCATAATGGAGATTCTGTTATCTCATACTATTTTTTTACTATTGCCTTCATAAAGTATGTAGAAAAGTTTTTTCTCCAGTTATTGCTATTGATAGCCATCGGACTCTATGGATCATGTCAACAATTGCAGTGCCCAGAGTGGTCAATTTCTAAAAGTAATACCTTGTTTACAAAGCTTATTTATGAAAACAGGAGCTGTATATTACACTGAATTTGGAATAGGCTTAATATAAAGTGGTTCCATTTAAACTCCAACTACTTGATTTATTGACTTCAAATGATTTCCTTTTATTCCCAGCTAGTTATTTCAGAGGAATTCAGCAGGCTTAGCCTAGTTTTCAGTTTCTCTTCCATTTCTCTTTCCATTTGCTTGAAAGTATCATTATTTTTGTATTTTAGCATTGGCAAAATGTACATCCTAGTCTTTCATCCTTATCCATCTTTCAGTTTTAATTTTATAGTTAAGTATAATCAGTGTTCATCCCTACATCTTGTTATGCCTTTGTACACATTCTAATGAATCAATATACGTTTAACAATATTTATTCTGATAAGTTGAAAATAATTATTTGTTCTTATTAATGTACTATTTTCATTTGCTGCATTGTTAAATTGGAAATAGCTGGTATATTTTTGCGCAGTTAATTTTCTTGAGGTTTGCATGCGCATTTTCTTGTTATCTGCAAATAACTTACATATTTCTTAGGCACTCTATTTTTTTCACTGTTTTTAATCGTATGAGCTAGTACTTACAGAATTACATGAAATAAGCATAGAGATATTGTGTACTCTTGCCTCATTTTTTATCTTAACAGAAATTTTGGAGGAATAATATCTTATTATAAACAGTTTCATTTTATTGCCTTTCTCTTTACATTTGACCATTGTATGTAATCAATTATATTACTAGATTCATAAATAATAAGCACTTTTGAACTTCTAGAATAATCTCTATTTCTCCTGACTTTTCAGATTATTGTATATTTCAGTGAGTTAAATTCATTTTTACTTATAGATGAAAGAGGTTTGATGTACTATATTTGTCATTCTGTCTGATCAACTCTCTGACTGATCTTTGAAGCCTAACGTTTTGTGCTGTGTTAGAACCTTAAGGTTGGATGCTTATGCTGAACATGCTGGTATTCTGAGGAAGTAATAGTTATCCCTAGTGAGGGAAATCCTCTGTTTTAAGTTGGTACATAGACAATGTTTCCTGTCACCAGGTCTGTCTACTTTTATTGCTTTGTCTACTGAGTGAATACTGGAGTGACTAAGGAAAAATGTTGGCTTATTAATCTTGATTTGGTTATTAAGAGTGTCACCCATTATGTCAGCTTTGCAGTGATCACTCACTGGTGAAGGAGGAACCTTAGGCGTGAATGCTGGCTCAGGTATTCGATGAGGGTAGCAAAGAGGCGTGGGGAAGAGCTCTACATATTGATCTTTCAGGATGGCCAAGGGTATGAAAATAATTTTAAGAATACCTTTTCTTTCTAATTAATGAGCTGGTGGCATAGTTAATTTACTTTCAACCATTTTTTCTCCCATAATAAATGAACATGTATATAGTTTCTATATAGCTCTATAATTTGGTCCAGATAGTTCTTTGGCCATATTCTATATGATTTAATATGTAAATAAATTGATTTTCATTTATATATAATTAAAGATTTCTATTTTGATTTCCTCTTTTCTCCAAGAGTTATCTAGCTGTGTTAATATATTTCTGAGTGGAAGGCTGATTTTTTTTGCTAAATGTAGCTTGTTAATATCTATAATTATTGCATTATGTTTAAAAATGTGACTTTTTTTTTCTGCTCTGTGGAATTGGGATTTTAGCTGTTCCACAGGACTTTGAAAGTGTGTGTGTATGTGCACAAATAAATGTGTTAATTGTTTTACCCAAATTGTTTATATTCTTAGTTATTTTTATCTCCTTTGTTTCCTTAAGCAATTAATTTTCAGAGCTTTATATTACAATCTCAAATTGTATGCCATTTAAAAATTTTTTCAACCAGTCTTGCATATATTGTTGCAAGTTAGATTGTTTGATTAATAGTGGATCATAACAATTTATTTTTGTATTAGAAATTGTCTTCTATTGTATTTGAAAATTTCCTTTTGTGTTGCTTTCCATTTTATCTCATATTAGCATTTTTGCCACCTTTTGGTTGGTATTAATCTTTTATATTTTTTTCTTCTTTGTTTTAAATATTTCTTTGCCATTTTTTCTTATAAAGGGCATATATCTTACTGACTGAAAAATACATATATATCTACTGAATTAAAGAAAAACTTTGTGTGAGAGTCTTTCAATAAATAATATATTTCATTGATGTTTTTGTTATTTTGAATATATTTTGAATATATACTTACATATGCTGTTTTTTTATCGTTTTTATTGTATAGTATAACATATATACAAACCAAAGAAATAAAAAAGCAATAATTTTCAAAGTACTCTTCCACAAGTAGTCACAGAACAGATCCCAGAGTTTGTCATACCAAATAATCCTCTCAAATTTGTTCTTCTAGCTGCTCCAGAATATAGGGTGCTAGAAGGCTTAAATATTTTTTTATCATCACAATTGACTTTTTTTCCTTTTTTGTGTGTGAAAATTAACATATAACCAAAAAAATCAAGAAATTTCAAAGCACAGCACCACAATTAGCGTAGAACATATTTCAGGGTTTAACATGGGTTACAGTTCCACAATTTTAGGTTTTTACTTCTAGCTGCTCTAAGATACTGGAGATTAAAAGAGGTATCAGTGTAATAATTCAGCATGCATATTTGTTTGTTAAAACCTATCTCCACTGTATAACTCCATCCCTCTCTTTAGGGATATTTCGGCTATGGCCATTGTACAGCTTTCATATTGGAAGAGTCTGTTACTAATATGGGATAAGGAGATGGAACTATCTGATGTTCTTAAGAGGCTGGGCCCTCTAGGTTTCAGGACTTATCTGAACTAGGAACCCATCTGGAGGTTGTAGGTTTCTGGAAGGTTACTCTAGTGCATAGATGCCTTGTGGAATTTTATATATTGCCCTAGGTATTCTTTAAAATTGGCTGGAATGGTCCTGGTTGGGGCTTGGCAGGTTATGATAAGCAGCAAGGTCTAACTGAAGCTTGCTAAAAGCAACCTCCAGAGTAGCTTTATTAAATAGTAACTCCATTTGAACTCTCTGCCACTGATACTTTATCAGTTACACTTCTTTCCCCCCTTTTGTCAGGATGGGATTATTGATCTCACCATGTCAGAGTTGGATTCATCCCTGATGATTTTTATTTAATGGTTTAATAGAAAACATTAAAGTATGCTGCATTTTTAATGTTTTCTATTTTATATGTTTTATTATTTTTCCTTCCCCCTTGTTTCTTATTGTTAAATTTAGCAAGTTTTTTTGGTTCCATTTTTCGTCATGAATTTCGAGCAATTTTAGTCATTCTAGTGATTGTCCTTAAAATATTATTTATAATGAGCCTTTTTAAGAAAGAATTTAGACTAGAGTTAAATGTTTCACTACAGGGAGACCTACCCACACTCTTAACCGAAATAGCTGAGACTGTCCCTCATCCCATCTTGTTTTTCTGTGTATGCTTAAATTCCAACATACAAAGCAATTTTATGAATTTAAATAAACACTTAAAGGTCTAAGCTAACATTTCTCATAATGTAAATTGCTTAGAAATGAACTCATAATAATTGATCTTCGAAGATAAATCAATGTTTGCGACAAAATGAGTTAGAATAAAGTTTCCAATGCCATGTAAATTTAAAACATCCAGGAAGTAGATGTCTAATTGGGCACTTCACGGTCTATGAACCACAAGTAGGTAGATCGAACAGCTTTGGCCTGTTTGGAAACCAACTAGTAGTCCTTGGTCACTTCCAGGAGATATCCTATCAAGCACGAAGTCTCTCTCATCAGATTGTGTCTCTGGGCATAACAGTCAGTCTTTAGAACTGGAAGGGTAATGGCCTAATTGAATCTGTTCTTCATTGCCTGAATCATCCTCACTGAGCTGAACTGACTATCTGTAAAAATGGAAGTATTTTTAATTTGGTGAAGATTAAAGCATTTTCCCACTTTAGCATACATTAGATTAAAAAGATGAAATGCAATTCAGTAAGCAGTGGCTAGTTCTACTGTGTAGACAGCTAAGGGTTACCTTTTCTTAGTCCTACCTTTTTTCTCATCTCTAAGCCTAGAGCTCTCATGTAAATAAAGGACTGTCAATTCAGTTAAAACAAAGCAGAAAATACCTAATGTATGAATATCAAGCCAAGTCCCACTACCAGCTACAAAATTTGCAGGGTACAGTGAAAAATGAGAATGCAGAGGCCTCTTTTTAAAAATTATGAAAAATTTCAAGATTGCAAGAGCAGAATATAAAGCAAATGAAGGGCCCTTTTGAGGTTGCACATCCATGAAACTGGCTCTGCAAAGATCACTTCTCCAACCCCTACAATCTCCTAAACTTCATTTTCAGACTTACCCCTAAGGTATAATAAGTATGAGTGACTGACCTGTATCTCCCTTGCTTGTTAGGAGAGATGGAATGTAAGAAGGTTTGAAGAGAGAAATTGCTGTTGTCTATGAATCTTACCCAAAACACCTGAAGCTCTTAGGTTGGCTCTGGCTGTCTGACTCATAAGGTAAATCTACATGTAATATTCAGTGCTTTCTTTTCTCTTTCTTTTACCATTGGTATTTGTTATAATCCAAATATACATGGATTAAGACACTGACAGGAGCAATGATTTTCTTTCCCTGTTCTGTAAGTCACTCTTGGTGTGCTCTTGAACCTCCAAAGAAATATTTATTTTCTTTCATTTTTTTGAAAAAGCTGCAGGACTGTGTCTCTATGAAAATGTTATGAAATGCAGTTTTAAAAGCCCCAGTTTTGGACTCTCACTGTATAGATCTAGGTTCTACCACTTCCCAGCTATTTGATATTTGATCTATCTATCTATCTATCCTCAGTGTCCACTCCTTAATGTAAAATGAAAATACTGATTTCATAGAGCTCTTTTAACATTAAATGTAGTAATATTTATAAAAAAAAAATGCCCCATATACTCTAAATACTCACAAAATTGTGACCTATTCATCTGGCTGTTATAATTTTTAATCATACTTTACAGTAACTATCAATTAATTTCATCTTGACATAAAGAGTATGAAATTCAGAAGCAGAGAACTGTAGAGCGCTTCAATGATTTTCTGTCTTACTAGTTCTTAAATTGAGGGCAGGGGGATCATGGATCCTTCTGAATTCTGATGAAAGGCAGTGGACCATCATTTCCCTCAAAAAGTGCATATAAAATCAGCAATTGATTTCAGGGCATTTGTTTATCACCTGAAGCTCATCACTGCAATCTATAGATGCAGGTTAAAAAGAGTGGATCAGACCTGATATTACTGTTTCCTATTCACAAAGCAGTGATGGGATGGGCCTCTAAATACCCAACTCCCATTACTGAAACCAACCCCCTTTCATAGCCTATTCAGTTTCCTGAATATGGTTCTAAATTTTTCTTTTCTGCAGAAATTCACAGAACACAGCCTGAAAATTAATGAGAGCATCAGATAATGGCATGATGTTTTATTTCAATAGAAATCATTGAACTAACGTTCCTTTTGAGTTCCTCTATTCTTCTCATAGAACCTTCAGTGCTGAGAAGGTCTTGCTTCTAAATGACTACATCTGATGTACCACTGCTCATAACACTAATGGTTTTATATCTGGGCAATAACAGAGAATGTAGCCTAGGTTTTGGAAAGTAACTAAGGTATGTGGACTATTGAACAAGATGGAGAGGTTCTCATACTGATCTCTGTTTTATTTTTCCTTAAGAGTTTTTCAAGTTAATTAATTATATTTATCTTTATTTATTTATTGCCTTTTCCTTTTTCCTTCTTTCACATTAGACTCTGTGCCAAGTTTGGAAATCATTTTAAAAAGTTACCTGAGCAGCTAGTTTCTACCTGATCACCTACATTTACATTTGACTGCCCTAGTTTTATTCTAGATTCTTCTCCTCTTCCTTCCTTCTATTACTATGCAAGAAACTTATTATACAACATACTTTTGGCAATAGCAATGAGACCAGAAAGTAAAACCAAAAGCGGAAGGAATAGCATATCTATTAATTAGGCTCATGACCTGGTTTTCATTTTGCTCTCTCTCTGGTTTCCAATGGACCCACAACCATTTCTTCTTATTCTACAGGACATATCATAGGTTTATTTTCATGGCTGAGGGATACATATAGAGAGTATATAAAGAGTAACTCTTGGAGAGGGCTGTTAAAGTTCCTTTTATGAATATTTTGCTTCAAGTTGTTTTTTACATTTTTCCAGCTTTATCAAACTGATGTTGAAAGTCAAGTTATCTTGATTGTTTCCACATTCTTGTAAGATACTACAAGCAAAATCTAAGGGGAATAGAAACGTCAACTGTCATGTTTGGCCAGGAAGAAATGACATGACATTTAAAGTCCAGAAGCACTACTGCCAACATGGAAGTTTCTAATCCCTCTTCCTGAACACTTACAGAGATGCCACCCAAATCCCACAGTGCTGACGTCCTGCCTGCTGTTGACATGCCATCTGCTCTCAATCATGTTGGATGTGATCAGATGTGAATCTCAAAGACCTCATTGAAGACAAGCCTTATATGAGTCTTGAATCATTAACTTTTACATGGCCTCATCATATTTTGCCTTCCCCCACACATATTTTGTTTAAGAGGGAAGTAATTGACATATGGCAGTTAAGAAACACACGAACAGAAAGAAACTTCTAGGTAGGGTACACTTCAGCAAAGTCCTGGAACTTCCACAGAACTGCCCAACTTTTCATGATTTAGTACTCTTTTATAATTTTTTTTTTTTTTTTTTTTTTTTTTTTTTTTTTTTTTTTGCTATCGGAAGATTCCCCAAAATCTTTATTGAGTGATTATCTTATTTTTTTTTTTTTTTTTTATTAATTAAAAAAAGAATTAACAAAACAATTAGAAATCATTTCAATGTACATGTACAATCAGTAATTCTTAATAACATCACATAGTTGCATATTCATCATTTCTTAGTACATTTGCATCGATTTAGAAAAAGAAATAAAAAGACAACAGAATAAGAATTAAAACAATAATAGAAAGAAAAAAAAACAAAAAAAACAAAAACAAAAAACCTATACCTCACATGCAGCTTCATTCAGTGTTTTAACATAATTGCATTACAATTGGGTAGTATTGTGCTGTCCATTTCTGAGTTTTTATATCCAGTCCCGTTGTACAGTCTGTATCCCTTCATCTCCAATTATCCCTTCTCTTTTTTTTTTTTTTAATTAACAGAAAAAAAGAAATTAACCCAACATTTAGAGATCATACCATTCTACACATGCAATCATTAATTCTTAACATCATCACATAGCTGCATGATCATCATTTCTTAGTACATTTGCATTAGTTTAGAAGAACTAGCAACATAACCGAAAAAGATATAGAATGTTAATATAGAGAAAAAATAAAAGTAATAATAGTAAAATCAAAACAAAACAACACAAAACAAAACAAAAACCTATAGCTCAGATGCAGCTTCATTCAGTGTTTTAACATGATTACTTTACAATTGGGTATTATTGTGCTGTCCATTTTTGAGTTTTTGTATCTAGTCCTGTTGCACAGTCTGTATCCCTTCAGCTTCAATTACCCATTGTCTTACCCTGTTTCTAACTCCTGCTGAACTCTGTTACCAATGACATATTTCAAGTTTATTCTCGAATGTCCGTTCACATCAGTGGGACCATACAGTATTTGTCCTTTAGTTTTTGGCTGGATTCACTCAGCATAATATTCTCTAGGTCCATCCATGTTATTACATGGTTCATAAGTTTATCTTGTCTTAAAGCTGCATAATATTCCATCGTATGTATATACCACAGTTTGTTTAGCCACTCTTCTGTTGATGGAGATTTTGGCTGTTTCCATCTCTTTGCAATTGTAAATAATGCTGCTATAAACATTGGTGTGCAAATGTCCGTTTGTGTCTTTGCCCTTAAGTCCTTTGAGTAGATACCTAGCAATGGTATTGCTGGGTCGTATGGCAATTCTATATTCAGCTTTTTGAGGAACCGCCAAACTGCCTTCCACAGTGGTTGCACCCTTTGACATTCCCACCAACAGTGGATAAGTGTGCCTCTTTCTCCGCATCCTCTCCAGCACTTGTCATTTTCTGTTTTGTTGATAATGGCCATTCTGGTGGGTGTGAGATGATATCTCATTGTGGTTTTGATTTGCATTTCTCTAATGGCCAGGGACATTGAGCATCTCTTCATGTGCCTCTTGGCCATCCGTATTTCCTCTTCTGAGAGGTGTCTGTTCAAGTCTTTTTCCCATTTTGTAATTGGGTTGGCTGTCTTTTTGTTGTTGAGATGAACAATCTCTTTATAAATTCTGGATACTAGACCTTTATCTGATATATCATTTCCAAATATTGTCTCCCATTGTGAAGGCTGTCTTTCTACTTTCTTGATGAAGTTCTTTGATGCACAAAAGTGTTTAATTTTGAGGAGCTCCCATTTATTTATTTCCTTCTTCAGTGCTCTTGCTTTAGGTTTAAGGTCCATAAAACCACCTCCAGTTGTAAGATCCATAAGATATCTCCCTACATTTTCCTCTAACTGTTTTATGGTCTTAGACCTAATGTTTAGATCTTTGATCCATTTTGAGTTAACTTTTGTATAGGGTGTGAGAGATGGGTCTTCTTTCATTCTTTTGCATATGGATATCCAGTTCTCTAGGCACCATTTATTGAAGAGACTGTTCTGTCCCAGGTGAGTTGGCTTGACTGCCTTATCAAAGATCAAATGTCCATAGATGAGAGGGTCTATATCTGAGCACTCTATTCGATTCCATTGGTCGATATATCTATCTTTATGCCAATACCATGCTGTTTTGACCACTGTGGCTTCATAATATGCCTTAAAGTCAGGCAGCGTGAGACCTCCAGCTTCGTTTTTTTTCCTCAAGATGTTTTTAGCAATTCGGGGCACCCTGCCCTTCCAGATAAATTTGCTTATTGGTTTTTCTATTTCTGAAAAATAAGTTGTTGGGATTTTGATTGGTATTGCATTGAATCTGTAAATCAATTTAGGTAGGATTGACATCTTAACTATATTTAGTCTTCCAATCCATGAACACGGTATGCCCTTCCATCTATTTAGGTCTTCTGTGATTTCTTTTAGCAGTTTTTTGTAGTTTTCTTTATATAGGTTTTTTGTCTCTTTAGTTAAATTTATTCCTAGGTATTTTATTCTTTTAGTTGCAGTTGTGAATGGGATTCGTTTCTTGATTTCCCCCTCAGCTTGTTCCTTACTAGTGTATAGAAATGCTACAGATTTTTGAATGTTGATCTTGTAACCTGCTACTTTGCTGTACTCATTTATTAGCTCTAGTAGTTTTGTTGTGGATTTTTCCGGGTTTTCGACGTACAGTATCATATCGTCTGCAAACAGTGATAGTTTTACTTCTTCCTTTCCAATTTTGATGCCTTGTATTTCTTTTTCTTGTCTAATTGCTCTGGCTAGAACCTCCAACACAATGTTGAATAATAGTGGTGATAGTGGGCATCCTTGTCTTGTTCCTGATCTTAGGGGGAAAGTTTTCAATTTTTCCCCATTGAGGATGATATTAGCTGTGGGTTTTTCATATATTCCCTCTATCATTTTAAGGAAGTTCCCTTGTATTCCTATCTTTTGAAGTGTTTTCAACAGGAAAGGATGTTGAATCTTGTCGAATGCCTTCTCTGCATCAATTGAGATGATCATGTGATTTTTCTGCTTTGATTTGTTGATATGGTGTATTACATTAATTGATTTTCTTATGTTGAACCATCCTTGCATACCTGGGATGAATCCTACTTGGTCATGATGTATAATTCTTTTAATGTGTTGTTGGATACGATTTGCTAGAATTTTATTGAGGATTTTTGCATCTGTATTCATTAGAGAGATTGGTCTGTAGTTTTCTTTTTTTGTAATATCTTTGCCTGGTTTTGGTATGAGGGTGATGTTGGCTTCATAGAATGAATTAGGTAGTTTTCCCTCCACTTCGATTTTTTTGAAGAGTTTGAAGAGAATTGGTACTAATTCTTTCTGGAACGTTTGGTAGAATTCACATGTGAAGCCATCTGGTCCTGGACTTTTCTTTTTAGGAAGCTTTTGAATGACTAATTCAATTTCTTTATTTGTGATTGGTTTGTTGAGGTCATCTATGTCTTCTTGAGTCAAAGTTGGTTGTTCATGTCTTTCCAGGAACCCGTCCATTTCCTCTAAATTGTTGTATTTATTAGCGTAAAGTTGTTCATAGTATCCTGTTATTACCTCCTTTATTTCTGTGAGGTCAGTAGTTATGTCTCCTCTTCCATTTCTGATCTTATTTATTTGCATCCTCTCTCTTCTTCTTTTTGTCAATCTTGCTAAGGGCCCATCAATCTTATTGATTTTCTCATAGAACCAACTTCTGGCCTTATTGATTTTCTCTATTGTTTTCATGTTTTCAATTTCATTTATTTGTGCTCTAATCTTTGTTATTTCTTTCCTTTTGCTTGCTTTGGGGTTAGCTTGCTGTTCTTTCTCCAGTTCTTCCAAATGGATAGTTAATTCCTGAATTTTTGCCTTTTCTTCTTTTCTGATATAGGCATTTAGAGCAATAAATTTCCCTCTTAGCACTGCCTTTGCTGCGTCCCATAAGTTTTGATATGTTGTGTTTTCATTTTCATTCGCCTCGAGGTATTTGCTAATTTCTCTTGCAATTTCTTCTTTGACCCAGTCGTTGTTTAGGAGTGTGTTGTTGAGCCTCCACGTATTTGTGAATTTTCTGGCACTCTGCCTATTATTGATTTCCAACATCATTCCTTTATGGTCCGAGAAAGTGTTGTGTAAGATTTCAATCTTTTTAAATTTGTTAAGACTTGCTTTGTGACCCAGCATATGGTCTATCTTTGAGAATGATCCATGAGCACTTGAGAAAAAGGTGTATCCTGCTGTTGTGGGATGTAATGTCCTATAAATGTCTATTAAGTCTAGTTCATTTATAGTAATATTCAGATTCTCTATTTCTTTGTTGATCCTCTGTCTAGATGTTCTGTCCCTTGATGAGAGTGGTGAGTTGAAGTCTCCAACTATTATGGTATATGAGTCTATTTCCCTTTTCAGTGTTTGCAGTATATTCCTCACGTATTTTGGGGCATTCTGATTCGGTGCGTAAATATTTATGATTGTTATGTCTTCTTGTTTAATTGTTCCTTTTATTAGTATATAGTGTCCTTCTTTGTCTCTTTTAACTGTTTTACATTTGAAGTCTAATTTGTTGGATATTAGTATAGCCACTCCTGCTCTTTTCTGGTTGTTATTTGCATGAAATATCTTTTCCCAACCTTTCACTTTCAACCTGTGTTTATCTTTGGGTCTAAGATGTGTTTCCTGTAGACAGCATATCGAAGGATCCTGTTTTTTAATCCATTCTGCCAATCTATGTCTTTTGATTGGGGAATTCAGTCCATTGACATTTAGTGTTATTACTGTTTGGATAATATTTTCCTCTAACATTTTGCCTTTTGTATTATATATATCACATCTGATTTTCCTTCTTTCTACACTCTTTTCCATATCTCTCTCTTCTGTCTTTTTGTATCTGACTCTAGTGCTCCCTTTAGTATTTCTTGCAGAGCTGGTCTCTTGGTCACAAATTCTTTCAGTGACTTTTTGTCTGAGAATGTTTTAATTTCTCCCTCATTTTTGAAGGATAATTTTGCTGGATATAGGAGTCTTGGTTGGCAGTTTTTCTCTTTTAGTATTTTAAATATATCATCCCACTGTCTTCTAGCTTTCATGGTTTCTGCTGAGAAATCTACACAAAGTCTTATTGGGTTTCCCTTGTATGTAATGGATTGTTTTTCTCTTGCTGCTTTCAAGATCTTCTCTTTCTCTTTGACCTCTGACATTCTAACTAGTAAGTGTCTTGGAGAACGCCTATTTGGGTCTAATCTCTTTGGGGTGCGCTGCACTTCTTGGATCTGTAATTTTAGGTCTTTCATAAGAGTTGGGAAATTTTCAGTGAAAATTTCTTCCATTAGTTTTTCTCCTCCTTTTCCCTTCTCTTCTCCTTCTGGGACACCCACAACACGTATATTTGTGCGGTTCATATTGTCCTTGAGTTCCCTGATACCCTGTTCAAATTTTTCCATTCTTTTCCCGATAGTTTCTATTTCTTTTTGGGATTCAGATGTTCCATCCTCCAAATCACTAATTCTATCTTCTGTCTCTTTAAATCTATCATTGTAGCTATCCATTATTTTTTCTATGTTTGCTACTTTATCCTTCACTTCCATAAGTTCTGCGATTTGTTTTTTCAGTTTTTCTATTTCTTCTTTATGTTCAGCCCATGTCCTCTTCATGTCCTCCCTCAATTTATCGATTTCATTTTTGAAGAGGTTTTCCATTTCTGTTCGTATATTCAGGATTAGTTGTCTCAGCTCTTGTGTCTCATTTGAGCTATTGGTTTGTTCCTTTGACTGGGCCATATTCTCAATCTTTTGAGCGTGGACAGTTATCTTCTGCTGCTGGCGTCTGGGCATTTATTCAGATTTTTCTTGGTGTTGGACCCAGCAAGGTTGTAATATTTTTCTGTGA
This sequence comes from Tamandua tetradactyla, assembly GCF_023851605.1. NCBI lineage: Eukaryota > Metazoa > Chordata > Mammalia > Pilosa > Myrmecophagidae > Tamandua > Tamandua tetradactyla. The sequence goes on from NC_135336.1 coordinate 42,224,394, forward strand.
AATCTCTGGGTTCTGTTTTTCTTATCCTGCCCAGTAGGTGGCGCTCGTGGCACACGTTTGTCTGCGGGTCCCACCAGTAAAAGGTGCTGTGGGACCTTAAACTTTGGAAAACTCTCGCCGTCCGGGGGGTTCGCCAGCCGAAACGGCTTGAGCCGGCCCGGGGTCCGAACGCAGGGAGGGCTGCTGGTCGCCGCAGCCAGGGAAAGAGCCCGTCCGAACTTCCCAGTCGGCCCTGGGCAACAAGCGTGGCGGGAGGGCGCCAGCGGCAGCGGCCCGCCCGAGAGAGTGCACGTTCCCCGGGAGTCACGGGTTTGGAAGGGGCCTCCCCCACCCGTCACCGTTCTCCGCGGCCTGGGGGTTTCCGATCCAATTCTCTCAGTTGGTCCGGGGGCTGCGCGTGGTGTGGGCGCCAGCCGTCTTTGTTTCAGGGGACCGCCTCTCCAATTCTCCCAGCCGGCCCGGGAAGGGGGAAGGGAGTAACTCCGGCCGCTTGCCACCCCGCCCGGTAAGGCCCGCGCGCCTCGGCGATCTCACCCGAGCTGCTTCTCTCAGCCAGCCAGCCGTTCCAGGATGGGGTACGCTGTCTTTTTTATCTCTGTTGTGGCTTTGGGCGCTTTCTGTATCGTTTCTACTCCCCTAGTAGGTGTCCTGGAGAAGAAACTAAGATCCGCGCGTCTTACTAAGCCGCCATCTTCCAGGAAGTCTCCTCTCTTTTATAATTTTTAATTGATATTTTATTTTTAAAAATTGTGTGCAAGTTTGTTGAAATTTCTAATTGCCTTTCCTTCTAGTAATGAAAAAAGAGAAATTCTTCTCATGTGAAAAGACTCATTTATGGGTAGAGGTATTAATGAAAGCCTTGTCAGAACTGCCCTCAAGAGAAAACAGAGCTAAATATGTATTGGGGATTGGTAGAATTACGTATAGGACTCAGTGTGTGGGACTCAGTGTACTAAGACAAGTCCCAAAATAGTGTCGTTTTGCTGTCCTCAGTTCACTTTTTTTTGGTGTGAAGTGTTTTTAGACTTCAAAAGTGAGGTTTCCTCTTTTTTTGAAGTTATCTTGGAAAATATTAGGCAATATCTGCTCATGCCCTAATTGAAAGCCAATTAGGTACTCCATCCTGAGATAGGTGCCAGGATTGGAGAAGAAAACTGTTATGAATGTTGAAAATGTATAAAGAAAAAATAATCTGGTCCTTTGGCTTGGGAAGATGACTGGCTAAGTATAACTAACAGGTGTCTTTGCATTTAACTTAATAATGAATGTATGAAGAGTGCCTGCGTGATGCTGCTATTATTGGATCTCTGAATAAATTAACAAAGAACTTTAAGAGTTCTCTAAAGTATACACAACCCTTTCATGAACACAATTGTGTTTAATTTTCATTATATGCCTGTACACAGGTGAAAGAGCTTTTAATTTTTTCATCCACAGAGCAATCATTGATATCGCATATAGCAAGTATTCAATACCGTACAGCACATTATAAGCAAGAACTTTTGAGAAAAAAATTAGGATCAGGAACTGAGCTACAAATAGACAAAGTAACTTATCTGAAGTTATATAATCTTCACAAAGCTTGTGAAATGTGTATTTTTATCTTTATTGGTTTATTTTGCTTAAACTATATGAATCATTGTGGTAGCTTCAACTCTATGACTGTATTCAAGCATGTGATTTTTTTTCTTTTTACTTCTATTAATATTTGAAGTGATCTTCTAGGAGGCTTCTCTATTCAATATAAGTCCATATGGGAGAAAGAAGCAAGATAAAATTATTATTTAAATAGGAAAATAAAGCCTATGGGTTCTCAAGTATTCTTCATGGTTCTCTCAGTTAGAAAAAAGTAACAAGTATATAAAATTGCTTCTAAGAATATATTCCTGGAAAGAATAAATAATCTTAATACAGCCTTAGAATTACAGAATACATCTAGTAGTCTATTTTTTAATGGATAAATAGGAGAAAATGTGTGTTCATATTCCAATATTTTCTAAATCAAAAATGTCTTTTTGGTACAATACTTAAAAATTATTTGGTTTAATTTTAATTGTTTTTAAAGATATGGAACTTATTACAAAGGCAGAAAATTATACCATATTAGCTTTAGACTTCATGAATTTCTTTTATAGTAAAAATAAAATGACATGAAATGATGATTGTTCAGGAATATTGAGGACATATGACTTCTATTTTGGGCTGCATCAGAATGAAGAAAGTTAATAAAGAAAAAAGAATGAGGGTTACATATTATACTTTCTTCTGTATTATTTTCTTAGAAAATAAAAAAAAATTAGGATCTGATAGCTCAGAATCTAAGCTCTTGCAAAAAGCACTCAATGAGATTTATAAATTATTGCTTTTAGAATTTGCATGCTAGTCTAGTCTCCTAGTTTCACTAATGCTATTTATCTGATGATGCTTAGTTAATTAATATCCATTTCTCAGAGGATTTTGGGTATTCCAAACCAACAGACAATTTTCAGAGGCTTACTTTAATAGTTCTGAGTTAAAGGCCAACTTATTGTTTTTTCTTTGGCCTTCAAAAGACTTTTGAAGGACTCTGATCATAGGGAAATGGTAAAATAGACTCTAGGCAAGGGCAATAGTCAGTAATTAGGCAAAATTTTCCAGAACTGGTGTTAAACAGGTTCATCTGTGTTTTTGAATAGATTGAGTTCTCAGAAAAACATGGAACAAGTTGCTATGCAGTGTATTGTGAGAACACAGGCTCAGGCATGACCCAAATGTCCAGCAAATGACTGCTTTATTACTTATATAGCAAAAGGGTCCAAAAAAGCAGAGGGAGAGATGCCATCATGGCTGGTCTCCCATGGAGGACAACAGCTCAGGTCAGGGTCTGAGGTTGCCAGCTTTGCATGCCCCACTTCACACCAGAGCTGTTTAGTGTTGACTATTTATCCAGGGTGGAAGGGGACCCTGCCACTGAAAGCTCTTGTCCTAGTAAGCATCGGGTGGGTTATTCCAGATTTCTGGGTGAGGTATGGTCAAGACTTTTAATTAGACCTAACATTTCCCTAGGGTCTATAGTTGAAGCAGACTGAAACAAATGCACACACTAGAAAAGGGAGGAAAAGGGAGAGCTGGAAGGTGTCTACTGAGCATGTTGTCTGTGAATTCCCAGGAAAAGGTAAGAGTTTATACATAATAAGGAAATATTGTATAAATCATTTCTTCGTGGCAGTGGTTATCAACAAGAAAGGCATTTTCTGGTTTTTCTCCAAAAATGATTCACTTTAGTTCATGGAGAACAGCTCTAACAATCATGGTGTCAGTTGCTGCACTGTGTACTCCCAGAGGGTCTTTCAGGCAAAGGGCAATGGCCTGACCATAGGCTGGTTAGAGATCCTGACTGCTAGGATGGTATCTTAGCACAAAAAAAGAGAGAGTGGTGGAGATGGTATATTGGTATATGGAAGTCAGCAGGTTTAAGAGTCTTCAGCATTTAAAATGCTGGGAGACTAAGGTTGATATTTAGGTTGTCTCACAAGTATACTCTAAAACAATTCACTAAATCAATGAGCTTCATTTGTATCTTTTCTAAAATTCATGCTTGTGCTTTTAGGGCATCTCAAATATGAGGTATCCTGGAATCCAGATACCTCAAAATTGGGAGTGTGTTTCAATTATTTACTGATGCATAGAAAACCATCTCAAGATTTACTGACTTATAACATCAGTGTCTTTCTCATGATTGCATGTATTGACTGATAGGCCTTCTGCCAGTTTTGTATAGATCATTTGGTTATATTTAACTTTTGGGTTAACTGGGAACTTAGCTGGGCTATAAATCAGAGTAAATCAGTTTTCCTTTACAGAATCTTTTCCATGTAGCTTGGATTTTCTCACTTTATGGTGATCTCAAACAGTCTTCTAAGAGAAAGGTCTCCAAGGATGAGAAAATCGGAGGTACAAAGCTCTGAAAGCCTAATGTTGGATTTCTTACAGCACCCCTTCTTTCACGTTATGTTTGGTCAAAGCAAGTGACAGAAACCAGCTCAGGTTCAATTGATGAAAAAATCAGCTCTGCCACTTGACAAGAAGAGTGACAAAGTCTAAACAGAAGTTACTCGAGATGTCAGACATTATTAGGATCATCTTTGGAAATAATCTACCAAAGAAGTAGATTTGCACAGAGGATGGTGCCAAAGTATGAAGACTGTTTGTAAGAACCTCCCCTGCAATGTGAGCCTGGTGGTTCAAGTTGCAGTGTCCAACATTGTCAAACTGCTCTCCTTGGTCAAGACCATCAACTCTAGAAGCAAAACCACCTTTGATATTAAAATGTAACTACAGCACTTCCTGATTAATTGATTAAGCTCACCGGTGCCTCAGTGTCCTCAACTATAAAATGGAGAGTATAACAGTGTCTATCTCGTAGGGTTGTTATTTTGATGATTAAAATAATTGCTACATGAAAATGGCTTAGAACAGGGCCTGGTATATGGTCAGTGCTTCACAAAGTCTTATCTACTACTGTTGTTACAATTATTATTAGGATTATTATTATATTACTGCTTTATATATAGATGTATTTTGTGGATGGGGGCAGTGTGAAGTAGGAAGGAATTTCATACAGCTCTGTAAGTGGAAATTTAGGATGGGCCCATCAGTATCAAGAAACAAATATATATTCTGCTGGGATCTAGTTGAGGAGGACACGAGGGATTCATATGATGAAGAGGAGCCAGCCTCTTAGAGGGAGATCAGGAAGGAAGCATATGATATCTCAGTGTCCAGAGTGTGAGGTGGGATTTCAGTTCTGAGGCCATGAGGTACATAGACAAGTAAGCAGAAAGAAGCAAATAGGGAAGAACCACAAACTTATGAGAAGGGCCCACTTGGTTGCAGCTCTGTTGGAAAAAGAGTATCTTGGGTTTTCCCATGACTGAAACATCTACCTTTCCATAAATTAGGCCTGGAACTCTGGAAAACATAGATACCTTGGCTGAACACTAAGCCTAAAATATATGACTTAATTTCAAATTCTGTTAAAATATTATTCATAATTTCTACAGCCAGATTGGTTTAGAAGTTCAGCTCAGCCTTGGCCTGTAAGTGGGACCCATTACTTCACTGGGTTCTTGCAGTTCAGGAAAGAGGTAAATGTAGGGGCAATGACATGATGACAGCTGTCTACCTCATTGTATTACTTTAATGATGAAAGTAGATAATGCATATAAAGGAGCTTTGTAAATTACTACCCTTAAGCATAAGTCATGGCCCAGATAGTTTTTAAATCAATGTACTTGCCAAATTTTCAAACTCAATGTTCAAGGACAGACTCTATGAAGTCAGGTTAAACTGAAGGCTGAGGGCAGGGCCAGAACCTCTAAATCAGGCAGTACAGATTAAGCTGCAACCATGTTAAGGGCAGAATTCAGGACTCCAGCAAGTATGAAGGAAGAGTGGAGAATGCATTGCAATAAGAAAATTAGCCCTATGAATGTGGGCAAATACCTCACTCATGTGTGCAGTTGAAATGTGACAGCAAAACACGTGATGAGGTTTATAATCCCTCTGCCCTGGTTTTAAGCAGACTTTCTGATATGGATGGATGAAGTCTCACAGGTGTGTGCTTAGCCCCAGAATAAATTCTGCAGGTGTTAGTGATTGCAGTAAAGGTCTAAGTCCCTTTAGAGAGTCCTCACAGTTTGAACAAATGAAATGATTTTGAATGCTTCTGCTTGCTACAGGGAAATTTATAAAAAGATGGCATGATTTCATGCTCCTTTGGACAGCTTTTTAAAAGAGACCTGGGCCAAGGAAATTATTCTCCAAAAGCCTGCTATATTTTTATAAAAAAGAAACAATTTTATTCTTTAATATGTCACATTAATTTTATTTAAATTTATGATATGGAAGAATTAAAGTTTTTAATCACCCTGTCTATCTTTAACATAAGGGCCTTTTGTATAGCCAGTATCTGGCAAACATTTCATCATCGTACTATTTTAAAACATGCAGGTGTTTAAAATAGCGTTTTGTTCATATCTAGTGGATTATATTGAAAATGAGTAAGGATTATAACAGCAATATTTAAAAAAATATTCTGTAAGGAAATATGATCTTTTTTATGAAAATGAATCGTAAATATAAGATTGATATTCTTAAACAGTTGGAACTGTGTTCAGGACACTAAGTTTCCTTCTTATTCACTGATTTGCTTCTCCTTATCTCAGGTACCAAGAGTATGATTTCCCAAACCTCATCACCCCTAACTTAAAGACGAAGCATATTCTAGATGTGATTTGATGTAAAAAGTTAACTACTTTTTTTTTCCAAAAGTAGTGTTAATTCAGATAAAAACCATTCCAATTTTGGATTCATACCATTTGTTCAGACTCATCTTCTTAATTTCAGCATTTACAATGAAGTTCTTCTAGAAGTAACTTGCTTTTCATAATTTACCAAATTCATGTAATGACTCCAGGTGAGTCAGAAGTTTAAATACTGATGTGGACTGGGAAGTTGAGATGTGGAAAGCAAAAAGTTGACTGTTGATTAAGTAGCAGAAGTTAGCAATTAATGAGGTGAAAAGAAGCAAACAGGGAGGGAGTTCAGTGACATAATAAAAGTAATTATTGAACTTTTAAGATGATGAAAAGGCATCTTGATAGAAGAAGAGCTTCATGAATCATTTTTTAGGGGTTATATAATAGAGTAAAACTGTGAGATATTCATTTTTTATAGAAAAAAAAGAACCTGGGACATTTCCACTGAATTATTTCCACTGAATTGAAAATTGTATTCTAAACATCAGAATATTACTGACTTAACACAGGGTATTTTTGTTGTTGTTTTCTTACCCATGGCCCAGTGTTAAATTGGATTGTTTACGTAAAGAAAACAGATGCTTTTCAGATTTGAGAAATGCCTATGAAAAAATAATTGACCACTTAATTAAATTTCAAACTGTGACAACCTTAAAGAGGTTCTTGTCTTCTATAACCTACACTGCAATAAATGAAAAATAAATAAATAAGGATAAAAGCCACGTGCCTTAGCTCTTTGGAGCCACCTACTTCAAGTGCTGTACCAATTTTTTAAAAATATATTTTTTTAAAAACAAGCAGAATAAAATACCCTCACTGTCTTTGTGGTATGAAACCAAGGGAATATGTATTCAGTGATTTATTTTTCTATATCAGTTCAGAAAAATCTAATATCAAAATGAATGGCCTCTCTTTTCAGGCCTTATTTACCTTATTTAGCAAGCACATTGTCCTCACCATGTGTCAGGTGCTATTTTAAGTGCAGTGCTAACATAACTCATTAAATTCTCCTATCATACCTGTGAAGTACGTATTATTAGGTATTATAGGATTTCCCATTTTAAAAATTGGGAAAATGAGCCGAGAGGTTAAATGATTGTCTGAGTCCAAACAGCACAAAAGTAGCAGAGCTAGAATAGGAAATCCAGGCAGTGTGCTTTCACATTCTGTGCTCCTAACCATAATATTCTTGTGCAGCAGCTCACAGAGAATATGCCATAATAGAGAATTTAAACAAAGAATATCACTGATTAGGTAGGCCTCCCAAATGTCACAGGGAATCCCAATTAAAAATATTTGTCTGCCTGTTGCCATGTCCAACTGTATTTTCTGTGGTTACTTTATTTTTTTTGTTTTTTATTTTTTTTATTAACGGAAAGAAAAAAAAAAGAAATTAACACAACATTTAGAAATCATACCGTTCTACATATGCACTCAGTAATTCTAAACATCATCACATAGATGCATGATCATTGTTTCTTAGTACCTTTGCATCAGTTTAGAGGAACTAGCAACACAACAGAAAAAGATATAAAATATTAATATAAAGAAAAGAAATAAAAGTAGTAATAATAGTAAAAAACAACAACAAACAAACCAACAAGCAAACAAAAACAAAAAAAACCCTATAGCTCAGATGCAGCTTCATTCAGTGTTTTAACATGATTACTTTACAATTAGGTATTATTGTGATGTCCATTTTTGAGTTTTTGTATCTAGTCCTGTTGCACAGTCTGTATCCCTTCAGCTTCAATTACCCATTGTCTTACCCTGTTTCTAACTCCTGCTGAACTCTGTTACCAATGACATATTTCAAGTTTATTCTCGAATGTCCGTTCACATCAGTGGGACCATACAGTATTTGTCCTTTAGTTTTTGGCTGGATTCACTCAGCATAATATTCTCTAGGTCCATCCATGTTATTACATGGTTCATAAGTTTATCTTGTCTTAAAGCTGCATAATATTCCATCGTATGTATATACCACAGTTTGTTTAGCCGCTCTTCTGTTGATGGAGATTTTGGCTGTTTCCATCTCTTTGCAATTGTAAATAACGCTGCTATAAACATTGGTGTGCAAATGTCTGTTTGTGTCTTTGCCCTTAAGTCCTTTGAGTAGATACCTAGCAATGGTATTGCTGGGTCGTATGGCAATTCTATATTCAGCTTTTTGAGGAACCGCCAAACTGCCTTCCACAGTGGTTGCACCCTTTGACATTCCCACCAACAGTGGATAAGTGCGCCTCTTTCTCCGCATCCTCTCCAGCACTTGTCATTTTCTGTTTTGTTGATAATGGCCATTCTGGTGGGTGTGAGATGATATCTCATTGTGGTTTTGATTTGCATTTCTCTAATGGCCAGGGACATTGAGCATCTCTTCATGTGCCTCTTGGCCATCCGTATTTCTTCTTCTGGTAGGTGTCTGTTCAAATCTTTTTCCCATTTTGTAATTGGGTTGGCTGTCTTTTTGTTGTTGAGTTGAACAATCTCTTTATAAATTCTGGATACTAGACCTTTATCTGATATGTCGTTTCCAAATATTGTCTCCCATTGTGTAGGCTGTCTTTCTACTTTCTTGATGAAGTTCTTTGATGCACAAAAGTGTTTAATTTTGAGGAGCTCCCATTTATTTATTTCTTTCTTCAGTGCTCTTGCTTTAGGTTTAAGGTCCATAAAACCGCCTCCAGTTGTAAGATTCGTAAGATATCTCCCTACATTTTCCTCTAACTGTTTTATGGTCTTAGACCTAATGTTTAGATCTTTGATCCATTTTGAGTTAATTTTTGTATAAGGTGTGAGATACGGGTCTTCTTTCATTCTTTTACTTATGGATATCCCGTGCTCTAGGCACCATTTATTGAAGAGACTGTTCTGTCCCAGGTGAATTGGCTTGACTGCCTTATCAAAGATCAAATGTCCATAGATGAGAGGGTCTATATCTGAGCACTCTATTCGATTCCATTGGTCAATATATCTATCTTTATGCCAATACCATGCTGTTTTGACCACTGTGGCTTCATAATATGCCTTAAAGTCCGGCATCGCTAGACCTCCAGCTTCGTTTTTTTTCCTCAAGATGTTTTTAGCAATTCGGGGCAACCAGCCCTTCCAGATAAATTTGCTTATTGGTTTTTCTAATTCTGAAAAATAAGTTGTTGGGATTTTGATTGGTATTGCATTGAATCTGTAGATGAGTTTAGGTAGGATTGACATCTTAATTATATTTAGTCTTCCAATCCATGAACACGGTATGCCCTTCCATCTATTTAGGTCTTCTGTGATTTCTTTTAGCAGTTTTTTGTAGTTTTCTTTATATAGGTTTTTTGTCTCTTTGGTTAAATTTATTCCTAGGTATTTTATTCTTTTAGTTGCGATTGTAAATGGGATTCGTTTCTTGATTTCCGCCTCAGCTTGTTCATTACTAGTGTATAGAAAAGCTACAGATTTTTGAATGTTGATCTTGTAGCCTGCTACTTTGCTGTACTCATTTATTAGCTCTAGTAATTTTGTTGTGGATTTTTCTGGGTTTTCTACGTATAGTATCATATCATCTGCAAACAGTGATAGTTTTACTTCTTCCTTTCCAATTTTGATGCCTTGTATTTCTTTTTCTTGCCTAATTGTTCTGGCTAGAACTTCCAACACAATGTTGAATAATAGTGGTGATAGTGGACATCCTTGTCTTGTTCCTGATCTTAGGGGGAAAGTTTTCAATTTTTCCCCATTGAGGATGATATTAGCTGTGGGTTTTTCATATATTCCCTCTATCATTTTAAGGAAGTTCCCTTGTATTCCTATCTTTTGAAGTGTTTTCAGCAGGAAAGGATGTTGAATCTTGTCAAATGCCTTCTCTGCATCAATTGAGATGATCATGTGATTTTTCTGCTTTGATTTGTTGATATGGTGTATTACATTAATTGATTTTCTTATGTTGAACCATCCTTGCATACCTGGGATGAATCCTACTTGGTCATGATGTATAATTCTTTTAATGTGTTGTTGGATATGATTTGCTAGAATTTTATTGAGGATTTTTGCATCTGTATTCATTAGAGAGATTGGTCTGTAGTTTTCTTTTTTTGTAATATCTTTGCCTGGTTTTGGTATGAGGGTGATGTTGGCTTCATAGAATGAATTAGGTAGTTTTCCCTCCACTTTGATTATGTTGAAGAGTTTGAGGAGAGTAGGTACTAATTCTTTCTGGAATGTTTGATAGAATTCACATGTGAAGCCATCTGGTCCTGGACTTTTCTTTTTAGGGAGCTTTTGAATAACTAATTCAATCTCTTTACTTGTGATTGGTTTGTTGAGGTCGTCTATTTCTTCTTGAGTCAAAGTTGGTTGTTCATGTCTTTCCAGGAACCTGTCCATTTCATCTAAATTGTTGTATTTATTAGCATAAAGTTGTTCATAGTATCCTGTTATTACCTCCTTTATTTCTGTGAGGTCAGTAGTTATGTCTCCTCTTCCATTTCTAATCTTATTTATTTGCATCCTCTCTCTTTTTCTTTTTGTCAATCTTGCTAAGGGCCCATCAATCTTGTTGATTTTCTCATAGAACCAACTTCTGGTCTTATTGATTTTCTCTATTGTTTTCATGTTTTCAATTTCATTTATTTCTGCTCTAATCTTTGTTATTTCTTTCCTTTTGCTTGCTTTGGGATTAGTTTGCTGTTCTTTCTCCAGTTCTTCCAAGTGGACAGTTAATTCCTGCATTTTTGCCTTTTCTTCTTTTCTGATAAAGGCATTTAGGGCAATAAATTTCCCTCTTAGCACTGCCTTTGCTGTGTCCCATAAGTTTTGATATGTTGTGTCTTCATTTTCATTTACCTCTAGGTATTTACTAATTTCTCTTGCAATTTCTTCTTTGACCCACTTGTTGTTTAAGAGTGTGTTGTTGAGCCTCCATGTATTTATGAATTTTCTGGCACTCCGCCTGTTATTGATTTCCAACTTCATTCCTTTATGATCTGAGAAAGTGTTGTGTATGATTTCAATCTTTTTAAATTTGTTAAGACTTGCTTTGTGACCCAGCATATGGTCTATCTTTGAGAATGATCCATGAGCACTTGAAAAAAAGGTGTATCCTGCTGTTGTGGGATGTAATGTCCTATAAATGTCTGTTAAGTCAAGCTCATTTATAGTAATATTCAGGTTCTCTATTTCTTTATTGATCCTCTGTCTAGATGTTCTGTCCATTGATGAGAGTGGTGAATTGAAGTCTCCAGCTATTATGGTATATGTGTCTATTTCCCTTTTCAGTGTTTGCAGTGTATTCCTCACGTATTTTGGGGCATTCTGGTTCGGTGCATAAATATTTATGATTGTTATGTCTTCTTGCTTAAATGTTCCTTTTAATAGTATATAGTGTCCTTCTTTGTCTCTTTTAACTGTTTTACATTTGAAGTCTAATTTGTTGGATATTAGTATAGCCACTCCTGCTCTTTTCTGGTTGTTATTTGCATGGAATATCTTTTCCCAACCTTTCACTTTCAACCTATATTTATCTTTGGGTCTAAGATGTGTTTCCTGTAGACAGCATATAGAAGGATCCTGTTTTTTAATCCATTCTGCCAGTCTATGTCTTTTGATTGGGGAATTCAGTCCATTAACATTTAGAGTTATTACTGTTTGGATAATATTTTCCTCTACCATTTTGCCTTTTGTATTATATATATCATATCTGACTTTCCTTCTTTCTACACTTTTCTCCATGCCTCTCTCTTCTGTCTTTTTGTATCTGACTCTAGTGCTTCCTTTAGTATTTCTTGCAGAGCTGGTCTCTTGGTCACAAATTCTCTCAGTGACTTTTTGTCTGAGAATGTTTTAATTTCTCCCTCATTTTTGAAGGACAATTTTGCTGGATACTATATCCAGCAAAATTGGAGTCTTGGCTGGCAGTTTTTCTCTTTTTTTTTTTTTTTTAATTTTTTTTATTAATCAAAAAAAAGAAAAGAAATTAACACAACATTTAGAAATCATTCCATTCTACAAATGCACTCAGTAATTCTTAGTATCATCACATAAATGTATGATCATCATTTCTTAGTACATTTGCATCGATTTAGGAAAAGAACTAGCAAAACAGCAGAAAAAGATATAGAATGTTAATATAGAGAAGAGAATTAAAATAATAATACTAATAATATATATATATATATATATATAAAGGAAAAAGAAAAAAAACAAAAACAAAGGATACAAACACACAAACAAACAAACAAAAAACCATATTTCAGGTGCAGCTTCATTCAGTGTTCCAACCTAGTTACATTACACTTAGGTATTATTGTGCTGTCCATTTTTGAGTTTTTGTATCTAGTCCTGTTGCACAGTCTGTATCCCTTCAGCTCCAATTACCCATTATCTTACCCTGTTTCTAACTCCTGCTGGTCTCTGTTACCAATGATATATTCCAAGCTGATTCTCAAATGTCGGTTCACATCAGTGGGACCTTACAGTATTTGTCCTTTAGTTTTTGGCTAGACTCACTCAGCATAATGTTCTCTAGGTCCATCCATGTTATTACATGCTTCATAAGTTTAGTCTGTCTTAAAGCTGCATAATATTCCATCGTAGGTATACGCCACAGTTTGTTTAGCCACTCGTCTGTTAATGAACATTTTGGCTGTTTCCATCTCTTTGCAATTGTAGATAATGCTGCTATAAACACTGGTGTGCAAATGTCTGTCTGTGTCTTTGCCCTTAAGTCCTTTGAGTAGATACCTAGCAGTGGTATTGCTGGGTCGTAATCCATTCTGCCATTCTATGTCTTTTGATTGGGAAATTCAGTCCATTAACTTTTAGTATTATTACTGTTTGGATAATATTTTCCTCTACCATTTTGGCTTTTGTATTATATATATCATATCTGATTTTCCTTCTTTCTACACTTTACTCCATACCTCTCTCTTCTGTCTTTTCGTATCTGACTCTAGTGCTCCCTTTGTATTTTTTGCAGAGCTGGTCTCTTGGTCACAAATTCTCTCAGTGACTTTTTGTCTATAAATGTTTTAATTTCTCCTTCATTTTTGAAGGACAATTTTGCTGGATATAGGAGTCTTGGTTGGCAGTTTTTCTCTTTTAGTAATTTAAATATATCATCCCACTGTCTTCTAGCCTCCATGGTTTCTGCTGAGAAATCTACACATAGTCTTATTGGGTTTCCCTTGTATGTGATGGATTGTTTTTCTCTTGCTGCTTTCAAGATCCTCTCTTTCTCTTTGACCTCTGACATTCTAACTAGTAAATGTCTTGGAGAACGCCTATTTGGGTCTAATCTCTTTGGGGTGTGCTGCACTTCTTGGATATGCAAATTTAGGTCTTTCATAAGAGTTGGGAAATTTTCAGTGAAAATTTCTTCCATTAGTTTTTCTCCTCCTTTTCCCTTCTCTTCTCCTTCTGGGACACCCACAACACGTATATTTGTGCGCTTCATATTGTCATTCAGTTCCCTGATCCCCTGCTCAAGTTTTTCCATTCTTTTCCCTATAGTTTCTGTTTCTTTTTGGAATTCAGATGTTCCATCCTCCAGTTCACTAATTGTAGCTTCTGTCCCTTTAGATCTACCATTGTAGGTATCCATTGTTTTTTCCATTTTTTCTTCTTTGTCCTTCACTCCCATAAGTTCTGTGATTTGTTTTTTCAGATTTTCTATTTCTTCTTTTTGTTCAGCCCATGTCTTCTTCATGTCCTCCCTCAATTTATTGATTTGGTTTTTGAAGAGTTTTTCCATTTCTGTTCGTATATTCAGCATTAGTTGTCTCAGCTCCTGTATCTCATTTGAACTATTGGTTTGTTCCTTTGACTGGGCCATATCTTCAATTTTCCAAGCGTCATCCATTATTTTCTGCTGGTGTCTGGGCATTTGATCAGATTTCCCTGGGTGTGGGACCCAGCTGGTTGAAAGTTTTTTCTGTGAAATCTCTGGGCTCTGTTTTTCTTTTCCTGCCCAGTAGGTGGCGCTCGTGGTGCTTGTCTGTCTGCACGGCAGTCGGCCCAGGAAACCGCGCATGGAGGCGGGGGTCGCTGGCCGCCAAGAGTGCCGGTCCTAATTGCCCAGCTGGCCCGAAACGCCAAGCGTGATGGGAGGGCCCCGCTATCCAACGTTCCCAGTCAGACCAGGGAGCCACGTGCGTGGAGGGGACCCCAGTCGCCAGCCGCCCCGGCCGGGAAAACGCGCGCCCCTCGGGTATCTCACCGCAGCAGATTCAGCAGATTCTCCCTGCCCGTTCGGCTGTTCCAGAATGGGGTACGCTGTCTCTTTGGTCTCTGTCGTGACTCCGGGAGCTGTTTTGTATTGTTTCTGTTTCTTTAGTTGCTTTTCTGGAGGAGGAACTAAGACCCGCGCGTCTTACTAAGCCGCCATCTTCTCCGGAAGCCCCCAGTTTTTCTCTTTTAGTAACTTAAATATATCATCCCACTGTCTTCTAGCTTCCATGGTTTCTGCTGAGAAATCTACACATAGTCTTGTTGGGTTTCCCTTGTATGTGACAGATTGTTTTTCTCTCGCTGCTTTCAAGAGCCTCTCTTTCTCTTTGACCTCTGACATTCTAACTAGTAAGTGTCTTGGGGAACGCCTATTTGTGTCTAATCTCTTTGGGGTGCGCTGCACTTCTTGGATCTGTATATTTAGGTCTTTCATAAGAGTTGGGAAATTTTCAGTGATAATTTCTTCCATTAGTTTTTCTCCTCCTTTTCCCTTCTCTTCTCCTTCTGGGATACCCACTACACGTATATTTGTACGGTTCACATTGTCCTTGAGTTCCCTGATACCTTGCTCAAATTTTTCCATTCTTTTCCGGATAGTTTCTGTTTCTTTTTGGAATTCAGATGTTTCATCCTCCAAATCACTAATTCTATCTTCTGTCTCTTTAAATCTGTCATTGTAGGTATCCATTGTTTTTTCCATCTTTTCTACTTTATCTTTCACTTCCATAAGTTCTGTGATTTGTTTTTTTCAGTTTTTCTATTTCTTCTTTATGTTCAGCCCATGTCTTCTTCATGTCCTCCCTCAATTTATCGATTTCGTTTTTGAAGAGGTTTTCCATTTCTGTTCGTATATTCAGCATTAGTTGTTTCAGCTCCTGTATCTCATTTGAACTATTGGTTTTTTCGTTTGACTGGGCCATATGTTCAATTTTCTGAGCGTGATCCGTTATCTTCTGCTGGCGTCTGGGCATTTAGTCAGATTTCCCTGGGTGTTCGACCCCACAGGTTGAAAGATTTTTCTGTGCAATCTCTGGGTTCTGTTTTTCTTATCCTGCCCAGTAGGTGGCGCTCGTGGCACATGTTTGTCCACGGATTCCACCAGTGAAAGTTGCTGTGGGTCCTTTAACTCTGGAAAATTTTCGCCGTAGGGGAGGTTCGGCAGCCGAAGCGTCTTGGAAGAATGCCAGCCGGCCTGGGGTTCCGAATGCGGGGAGGGTCACCGGCCGCCGCAGCACGGGAGAGCGTCCGGCCGAATTAGCTAGTCGGCCCGGGGCACCAAGCGTGGCGGGAGGGCGCCAGCCATCGCAGCCCGGGAGAGTGCACCGTTCCCAGCCGGACGGGGGAGTCACGTGTTTGGAAGGGTTCCCCCGGTCACTATTCTCCGCAGTCTGGGGATTTCCGACCCAACTATCTCAGTTGGTCCAGGGGGCCTCGCGTGGTGGGGACACCAGCCGCCGTGGCCCAAGGGGACCGCCCGTCCAATTCTACCAGCTGGCCTGGGAAGGTGGAAGGGAGGGACTCCGGTCGCTTGCTGTCCCACCCAGGAAAGCCCGCGCCCCTTGGTGATCTCACCGGAGCTGGTTCTCCCAGATAGTCAGCCGTTCCAGGATGGGGTACGCCGTCCCTTTGATCTCCCTCATGGCTCCGGGAGCTGCTCTGTATTATCTCCACTCCCCCAGTAGCTGTTCTGGAGGAGAAAAGGTGAGGGCGGCAAGGCTGTCGAGGCTGGTAGCGGAGGAGCCGGTGAAGGCGGGGGAAGAGGGCACCATGGTGATTGGAGAGCCGCCGGAGCAGGAGGGGAAAGAGGGGGGAGAAGGAGGGCGGGTGGGTCGGCTGCTGCGGGGTGTGGGCGCCATGCGGCGGGCCGGCGGAGAAAGAGGGGGGAGAAGAAGGGCGGGTGGGTCGGCTGCTGCGGGGCGTGGGCGCCATGCGGCGGGCCGGCGGAGAAAGAGGGGGGAGAAGGAGGGCGGGCAGGTCGGCTGCTGCGGGGCGTGGGCTCCGCGTGGCGGGCCGGCGGAGAAAGAGGGGGGAGAAGGAGGGCGGGCGGGTCGGCTGCTGCGGGGCGTGCCTTCTGTGGTCACTTTAAACTCAGAATTTGAGTTCCTGAACCTGAATCATTTTGCTACCCAAATATATTCTTTCTATATAGCCAATATTGGATAACTCACTCATCCAGTATTTTAGATCAAAACCTAGGATCCTTTCCAGAATTCTTTTCATGCTTAGTATCTACATCTAATTAGTCACCAAATCTTATTCTTCATAAATATTTTTCCTAATTGTTCTTAAAACTGGCTTCTCCTCATTAACCCATTGCCAATTTTGCAGACTTCATCTTCTTATGATGAAGCCATTAGGCTGTCATCTAAACAGCCTCTTTGTTTTTACATTTCCCTCATCCTAGCCATGCTCCACACTAACCATAAAGAAATAGTTATAGAATGTTTATTTATCATGTTTCTCTTCCACTTATATATTTTACTCCTCTCCCTAGTACCTACAGTGTAGAATCCAAACTCCTTGGAATATAATAAAATACCCTTTTTCATATGATCCGTTTCTTACCTTTTGCTTCTCCTCCAATCATAACTTTATGACTTATCAAATACCAAACATTCTGCTGATTTTAGCCTCTTGCCTTTGCACATGTATTTTTCATGAAACGCCAAACTCACCACTTGGCCCCCTAGCAAACTCATATAAATATCTATCTGGATGTATCCAGCAAGCCTGATGTAGTCCACAGGATTTAATTATCCTTAACTTCAGTTGTTGCATTTGCCGCAACTTATAGTAATTATTTGTTTGCATTCTATTCTGAACTTTGAGCTCCTTAAGGGGAAGCAATTAACAACAGGTCAATAAATGTTGGTAAAATAAAGTAATTATGAATTTTTATTCTAGCTCATTGCACTGTGAAAGATCGTTTGCTGTGAGAAGATGGAGAGGTTTGAAAAACAGTATGTCCTGACACTCACTGATGTATAAAGATAAGTGGTAAGATATAATAGATTGGGATATAAGGGCAGAATGCAATGCTTCATTTAAGATGAAGGAAGAATCAGTCCTTATTTAGCGAGTAATCATTTCTGTCCTAAACTGGCAAGATCTTACTTTAAGTATTATTTTCTAATTCAATACAGTTCTACCTGTTGTCGACTTGAAATTCTGCTATGGAGGGTCAGTGGCTGCATATTTCACACTCTGATGTGGCTCCAATAGCTATGCCTAGAATTGCCAACCGAAACTCCGTGTGGCCTCTGTTGTCTCAGCTTCAGTGCTGGCATTGATTGTCCCTTTCAAGTTTCAACTGAGCTCCTCTGAATGGTGCTATTTTTCACACAGAAACATTCTTATCATTTTGGAGATAGAATTAGTTTTGTTAAGTGTGTCACTTAAAAAAAGCAAGACTAAAGGTTTCCAGGCCCTTTCTAAAATCATTTGTATTTTTCCTTAAAACCTATTTAAAAAAATATTTTTATTAAGAAATCTCCACAAACATATATTCCATACATGGTGTACAATCAGTGGTTCACAATATCATCACATAGTTGTGCGTTCATCACATGATCATTTTTTAGAACATTTACATCACTCCAGAAAAAGAAATAAAAAGAAAAAAGAAAAACTCATACATACCATACACCTTACTCGTCCCTCTCATTGACCACTAGTATTTCCATCTACTCAATTTTTGTTACCCTTTGTCCCCCCTATTATTTACTTACTTATTTATCCATATTATTGTACTTATCTGTGCATATAAAAGGAGCATCAGACACAGGGTTTTCACAATCACACAGTCACATTGTAAACATTATATCTTTATACAATTGTCTTCAAGAATCAAGTCTACTGGAACATAGCTCAACAGTTTTAGGTACTTCCCTCTACCCACTCCAATACACCATAAACTAAAAAGGGATATCTATATAATGCATTAGAATAACCTCCAGCATAACCTCTCAACTTTGTTTGAAATCTCTCAGTCACTGAAACTTTATTTTGTCTCATTTCTCTCTTCCCCCTTTTGGTCAAGAAGGTTTCTCAGTCCCTTGCTGCTGGGTCCTGGCTCATCTCGAGATTTATGTCCCACGTTGCCAGGGAGATTCATAACCCTGGAAGTCATGTCCCATGTAGGGGGGGTGGGCAGTGAGTTCACTTGCTGAGATGGCTTAGAGAGAGGGGTTTCATCTGAGCAACAAAAGAGGTTCTCTGGGGATGACACTTAGGCCTAATTTTTAGTAGGCTTAGCCTATTCTTTGCAGAAATAACTTTTCATAGGGGTGAACCCCAAATCAAGTGCTCAGCCTATTGATTTGGTTGTCCCCATTGCTTATGAGAATATCAGAAATTCTCCAAATGGGAAAGTTGAGTATTTCTTCCTTTCTCCCCATTCCCCCAGGATGACTTTGCAAATACTTCTTTATTCACTGCCCAGATTACTCTGGAATTTGTCAGGGTATCATATAACCTGGGCAAACCAACAAAATCTCATGCCTTTTTCGTGATTCCATGTACTTATGGTGTTCAACTAAACTGACCATACAAGTTAAATTAAGAAATCCACTACCCAAGATATAAATTTTGCACCCAATAAAAATTTCTCACATTAGTCTCACACAGAAGTTAAAGTTTTAAAATATGGATGATATCAACCTTCACACTGTATTCTGATGTACCTGAGTCCTATCCAGATCAGCTTCATTCATATCTCTACTCAAAGTCTTTTTCAACTTTTTAAACAGTTTCTGTATGTACACAGCTGACTTTCATAGCTTCAGAGCTCTAACTCTGATCTCAGGTTTCACACAAATATGTGATGTTTCTGGGAACGACCATGGCTATGTACAAACAGCTTTGGTATCTCAGAATTTAGAATTAACAATTACATCTCCTGAATATATGTAGCTGCTGTAAGAGCTTTTCTAGGACCCTTTGCAATAAGCCCCAATGTGATAACCCATGCTCTTGACTTTATTTTTTTATATTATAGTTAGTTTTTATATTATAGTTAGTCCATATGATTGGGACATGATAATGTTTGCCTTTTTGTTCCTGACATTTCATTCACCATACAGTCCTTAAGGTTCATTCACTTAGTTGCAGGTCTCACAACTTCATTCCTTCTTGCTGGTGCTTAGTAGTCCATTGTATGTATACACCATCATTCCCACTTCTATTCTTCAGTCTTTATACCCTTAGACCACCTCCATTCATTTTGGCTCAGGAACACTGCCACTATAAACACCAGTGTGCAAATGTCCATTTATGTCCCCACACTCAGTTCCTCCAGGTATATACTGAGCAAGGGGGTTTCAGGATCATATGGTAAACCCACCCCTAGCTTCCTGTGGAACTTCCGCACTGCCCTCCAAGGGCTGCACCTCTCATTTTCCCTACCAATGTGAATAGGTACATCTTTTTCTCTGCCTTTTCTCCAGCACTTGCTTAAAACCTGCTTCTTTTATTGGCAGATCAGTGGTATGTTCACAACCAAATCCTGATATTTAGGATCGGCACAGAATTTTTTTTAAGTTTCTAATGCACAATAAGCTGATTAAAAATACATAGGTTGAAAAACAAAAAAAGAAAAGGGAGAGGACCAGAAATGGGGGGGGGGGGGTTGCTACCCAATAAAAATTTCTCACATTAGTCTCACACAGAAGTTAAAGTTTTAAAATATGGATGATATCAACCTTGACGCTGTATTCTGTTGTACCTTGGTTCTACCCAGATCAGCTTCATTCATATCTCTACTCAAAGTCTCACTCCAAAGAGTGAGTGTGCTCAGAAGGCAAGACCTTTGGTGATCTCGTTTCAGATATCCTGCAGCAAGGTAATACCCTCTGCCATATTATTTTGGTCATGCATAATATCTTCAATCCATTTAAATAGTGGTCTACACCAGGGCATAGATACCAGGAGGCATACATCACTGGGTACAATATTGATTATCCAGGCTACAACATTTCTGCAATTCTTCTCCTCCTCTTCTTCCTTTTTCTTTTATTCTTTGATTTCATTTACATATGGTAGAACTTTGACAATCAGGATATTGAATAGTTCCATTGCACAAATGTTCCCATTATTGTCAATCATGTCCCATTATTGTCAATCCCTTCTTCTCATTCTAAGCATCTGACAATTACTAATTTGTTTTCTTTCCCTATAGTTGTAGACTGGCACAGAAAAGTAATCATATTGTGCTTAGCTGCGTGAGACTGGATTACTTTCATTAATGTAATGCTCTTGAGATTCATCCATGTGGTTGATATTTCAGTAGTCTGTTCCTTTTAGTTGTTGAGTAGTATTCCATTATATGGATATTTCACAATATTTTCATTGATTTAACCATTGAACAATATTTGGATTTTATTCAGAATTGGGTGATTATGATAAAAGCTATTGTAAACTTTCGTGTGTGTGTGCTTTACATCTGGACATGTTTTCATTTCTCTTGGTTAAACATCTGAGTTACTGGGAGAGTTTGTAAGTCCTCTGTCAGAACATTATAGACTTCATAGGAAGGATTGCTCTGTTGACAATTTAATTTTCTGCCTCTAGCCTTCAGAACTGCAAGACAATAGATTTCTGTTGCTTAAACCAACTAGCTAGTCTGTGGTATCTTGTTATAGCAGCTCTGGAAAGCTAAGACATAGGAGTATTTAAATTTTTATAATTTCTTCTTGAGGGGCTTTGATAGTTCTTTCATGGAATTGATTTCATTTCATCTAAGTTCTTAATTAGATTAATACAATATTGTTTTACTCATTTTATAATATTTACAATATGTGTAAATCTATTATGTCCTTCTTTCATTCTTGAGAGTAGTAACTTGTGTTTACTCACTCTTTTTTGTTCTTGTTGTTGAACAGCCTGACTTGTGATTCATGAATTTAATTGAGCTTTTCAAACAACTAGATTTTGTATGAATTGATTTTCTCTATTAAACTTTTTAACTTATGATCTTATCTTTTATTATTTCCTTCTGAATGTTTGCTCTGAGTTTAGTTTAGTCTTCTTTCCCTGGTTGATATGTGATAGAAGCTTAAATCATTAAGTTGAGATCTTTCTTCTTTACTAATATAAACATCTCATACTATAAATATTCTTCTAAGCACTGCTGTAGTTGCTGCTTTCTAATATTGATGTTACTTTAATATTGTCTCAAAATATTTTCCAAATTTTTGTGAGTTCCTCTTTGATTTGTGTATAAGTAGAAGTTTTAATAATTTCCAAATACTTGTGGATTTTCTAGATATGTTCCTGTTACTATTTTCAAGTTTAATCATTTGCTGGTTAGGGAACATACTTCGTCTGTTGTGTCCAATTTTGGTAAATGTTCCATGTGCACATATAAAGAATGTATAATTTTTGTTTAATGTAGTGGTCTATAAGTGTCCATTAGGTCCAGTTGGTTGACAGTATTGTTAAATCTCTTATATATTTTTACTTATTATTATTTTTTCTCCTGTTATATCATGTACAAAAGAGAAATGTTAATATTTGTGATTTTCAGTCAGCTTGACTAGCCTATAAAATCAAATGTTCAATCAAATAATAATTTAAGTGTGGCTGTGAAGGTATTTTTTAGATATGGTTAATATCTACAATCATTTGACTTTAAGTAAAGATTACTCTTGATAATGTCAGTGTACCTCGTCCAGTCACTTAAAAGTCTTAAGAGCAAAAACTTACAGTTTCTGGATAAAAAAATTTGTCTCAAGCCTGTAGCATCATTTTGTACCTGAGTTCCAGTTGCCAATGTACATTATGAATTTGGCCTTGCCAGCACCCATAATCATGTGAACCAATTCCTTAAAATGTATATAATCGTCTATTGGTTCTGTTTCTCTGGAGAACCCTGAGTGATACAGCTTAGAGTACCAAGAGTGATTCTAGAGAAACAGACTCTGAAGGATGGATTTCTGAGTTGGTTCTGGGGTTTCTGGAATTGGTTCTATAATAGGATTAGATTTGAAGACTTTAATTACTCTATTTCCATTAGTAAAGTGGGCACTGTTAGTCCAATATGTGATGTGACTATAGAGATACTCAAACTATTACACTGGATACTCTTAAAAAGTATTTATAAAAGGTAAGGAAGGGTCTAGGAAACCATGTATATGATAGCTTAAAACATTTTATCAACATGACAAGTATAATGAAATTGGCTGGCTGCTCCTAATTGTACTGCAAAAAGTGGGGAAAGAAAAGGATGAGCTCAGGGTTTCAAATTCCCACTTTAAATGCACATAAATGACTTGAAAATTAGTACTATGTTCCCTGAAAGAAACCCTTATGCCCTGTAGCTGCAGAGCTGAGATTTTTGAAAGACAAATCCAGAGTCTCATCCTGAAAGTGGCTGAATTACAATGCAAATTGATTTTCCAACCTCAGAGGGTATCTTTTGTTGATTAGGATAGAAAGGGATAATGAATATCAGAGTGGCAACATATGGGTAGATCTTTATGAAACTGGTGGTATTGAACCTTACATTCTGCTGAATTCTCTTTTCCATCGAAGCAGCATTTCCACCTAATCTGAGGAGGTGCTTTGTAGGATGAACCTGTTATGACTTTCTTTAGGAGAGTTGCCTTTCAAGACATTGCTAATTTTCATTGGGACGTATCCCATTCCTCTTTAATGCTTCTAGTTCTATAATTATGTTTAAGTACCTTTAGTCCCCAAAGGGTGAGATACAAAATATGACCCATGAGAAGTTGCACTATTCTCCAAAGAAACTGCATAATTTTTCCAATTTGTCAAGACAGAAATCTGGAGAATATTTGTAGGAATGGAACTTAATGAGTGGGGTAATGATGGAAGGAACATAAATTTGAATGTATTGATATGAGTTAAGTAAGCAGGACTTCTGGATTGAAGTTTGAGAGGTTAAAAAGACCTCTAAAACTTTGGTTCGCTAATCAACAAACAAAATTGTGCTAATCCAAATGAAGTTGGAATGCCATAACTGCCCTGGTATGCTTAAAGGATTGTACCTAGAAGCTTAGGGATATTGGAATGTGAGAGTGAAGCTTAGGGATATTGGAATGTGAACATACTCAAAAAAAGGTTCCTAGACCCTTCCTTACCTTTTATAAATACTTTTTAAGAGTATCCAGTGTAATAGTTTGAATATCAAATCTAATCCTATTTTGGGCCAATTCCAGAAACCCCAGAACCAACTCAGAAATCCATCCTTCAGAGTCTGTTTCTCTAGAATCACTCTTGGTACTATAAAACATGATCAGACAGCCCAGCAGGGTCCAGAGGGTATACTTTTCACCATGACTATGAAAAACAAATGAGAGGGGAGCTCAGCATCCCTGAAGAGCTCTGCAGGTCACTCTTTTCTGCAGGTCAGATATTATAGTGGGAATTGCTGATGCTGAACTGGAATACTTAAATGCAATGAAGATAATTAGGTCCAGATTGGCAGGGACCAAGTGGCAGCAGTTAATCACCAAAGGTGACTCTGATTGCTGCAATGGACAGAAGAGTCAAAGCAATAATCTGAATAGTGTGTCCATTGAGAGAAATAAAAGGCAGTGCACTAAATTCTTATCTGATCTGTATAAATAGGACAATTCTGGTAAAGTGGACAGAAGTCCACTTAAATCACCAAAACAGTGTATGATGGCTCCTCAATCAATTTATGGACTCGAACCACTGTACAGACCTTAACCCCCTTGAATAAAATAGAGGCTAGGTCCCCTTCAGTATGGACCCTGCTATACCATTTATATTATTAATATTTCTCACAGACTTTACCAAAGAGACCTGCAAACTTTTAACAAGGTGGCTGTACACTCAGGAAAAAGAAATGATCAGATATTTCTGGGATTACTGGATATTGATTCTTAATCGACACTAATTCCAAGAGAACCAAAACCTTATTATGGACCATCAGTCAGAGTAGGAGCTTTTGGAGATTAGATAATCAATAGGGACTTTTACTTCAGGTCTTTCTCATCTCACAGTGGAACTGAGTGAGTCTCTGAAGTCCTCCTGTAATTATTTCCCCAATTAGGATGAACATACTCAGGAAATGGCTGAGTCCCCATATTAATTACCCGACCTGTGGAGTGAGGGTGATTGTAGTAAGAAATTTCAAGTGGAAGCAAGTAGAATTGCCTTTACCTAGGAAAATAGCAAATTAAGAGCAATGCTGCATTCCTGGGGATTGCAAAGATTATCCTCAACGATATGATGGATGCAAGGGTGGTGATTCTTCCATATTTCCATTCAGTTTTGCTCTTTTGGCCTGTGAAAAAATAGATAGATCTTGGAGGATGACAGTGGGTTATTATAAACATAATCAAGTGGTGATTCCAATTACAGCTGCTATTCCAGATGTGGTTTCATTACTTAAGCAAATTAACACTTCCACTGATACCTGGAAGTAGCAATTGATCTGGCAAATGATATTTCCTTGATATCTGTTAGTAAAGGCTACCTGAAGCAGTTTCATTTCAGGTGGCAAGGCCAGCAATATACCTTCACTGCCCAGCATCAGGGATATGTCAACTCTTCAGCCTTATAACATAGTTTAATCCACTGGGACCTTGATTGCCTTTCCTTTCCACAAGATAACACATTGGTCTGCTTCAGTGATAGTGTTGTGTTGATTGGACTTAGCAAGCAAGAAATAGCAACTACTTTAGATTTATTAGTAAGCAATATGTGTGTCAGTGAATGGGAAATAAATCCAATACAAATTAAGAGGTCCTCCATTTCAGCGGAATTTCTAGTTATCCACTACTTTATGGGATCTGTTGAGATATTTCTTCCAAAGTTAAGTATAAATTTTGCATCTGGGTCCTTCTACAACAAAAAAGAGGCACAATGCCTAGTATGCCTCTTTGGATTTGGAGGCATTGTATTCCATATTTGGATGTACTGTAGCCCATTTACTGAGTAACTTAAAAAGCTGCTATATTGAGTGGGACCCAGAAGAGAAGATTTCGCAATAGAGCTAGTCTGCCATGCAAGCTTTTCTGCCACTTGGGCCAAATGATCCAGTAGATCTAATAGTATCTGAAGTGTCAGTGGCAGATAAAGATGTGTTTTGGGCTTTAGACAATCTCCTATAGGTGAATCACAACAAAGACCCTTAAGATTTTGGAGCAAAGTTCTTCCATCTTCTACAGATAATTACACTCTTTATGAGAAAAAAAAACTTTGACTTGCTACTGAGCCTTAGTAGAGACTGAAGCTTAACCATTAGCCACCACATTATCATGCAGTCCTGTCTGGTCAGTATAAACTGGGTGTTGTCTGACTCACCAAATTATGAAGTTGAGTGTACACAGGAGTATTCCATCATGAAATAGATGTAGTTTCTGAGACTGGGCTCAACAGGCTCTGAAGGGAAAGTGGCTCATATGCCAAAGACCCCTACTCCTGGACATTTCTTCTCCATCCCAGTCCACATCTAAGGACTCTTGGAGAGTTCCTTACAAGAAGTTGGATGACGAAAAGGAAATGCAGGCCTGGTTTACAAATAATTCTGAATAACATGAGGGTACCACATTAAGTGTACAGCAGCAATACTACACCCTCTTTCAGAGGCATTCCTCAAGAAGAGTGATGAAGGGCAATCCTCTCAATGGACAAGAATTCATACAGTACACCTAATTGCTTATTTGCTTGAAAGAGAAATGGCTGGAAGAATGAATAAATATTGATTCATGGGCTGACCAGTAGTTCGATTGGGTAGTCAGAAATTGGAAAGAACATAATTGGAAAATTGATGACAAGGAGATCTGATGAATAGGTATGTGAATAGACCTGTCTGAATCAGCTAAAAACATGAAGCTATTTGGTTCCCATATGAACACTCACAAAAGAGTGGTAACAGATGAATATTTTAATAATCAAGTGGCTAGGCTTAGATAACAGTTCCCTGTCCCAGTCCCTTATCGTTGTCCATTAGACTCATGAAAAATGTGGCCATGTTGGCAGGGACAAGGACTACAGAAGGACTCAGCAACATGGACTTCCACTGACTAAGGTTGATCTGGCTACAGATACTACTGAGAGCCCAATCTGCCAACATAAGAGACCAATACTTAGTCTCCAATAGGGCATTGTGCTGATTTGATAAGAATATGCACCCTAGAAAAGCTGCCTTTTAATCCTGATCCAATCTTACAGGAGCAATGTTTCGTTAATCCTGATTCAATAATGTAGGTTGGAAACTTTAATCAGATTATCTCCATGGAGATGTGACACATCCAATTGTGGGTATTAATTTTTGATTAGAAGGAGATGTGACTCCAGCCATTGCAGGTGGGTCTCGGGTACTTTCCTGGAACCCTTTGAAAGAGGAAACATTTTTTAGAGAGTAACAGAGTCATGAGAACCATGAGAACCCAGGCAGCCAGAGACCTTCAGAGATAAAGAAAGAAAATGTCCCCAGGGAAAGTTCATGAAGCAAGAAGCCTGGAGAGAAAGCTAGCAGACACTGCCATGTTCACCATGTGCCTTTCCAGTTGCGAGAGAAACACTGAACATCATTGCCCTTCTTAAATCAAAGCATCTTTCCCTGGATGCCTTAGATTGGACATTTTTATAGCCTTGCTTTAGCTGGGACATTTTCATGGCCTTAGAATTGTGGACTTGCAATTTATTAAATTCCCCTTTTAAAAAGCCATTATTTTTTCTGGTATATTGCATTCTGGCAGCTAGCAAACCAGAACAGGCACCATTCCCCAAGACAATCAACCAGCTACCTGGTGGCAGATTGATTACATTGCACCACTTCCATTATGTAAGGGGACTGTTTTGTTCTTACTGAATAGACACATACTCCAGATACAGACTTGCCTTTCCTACATGCAGTGCCTCTGCCAAAACTACCATGAATGGACTTGCAGAATGCCTATCCATGGCCATGGTATTCCACACAGCATTGCTTCTGATCAAGACACTGACTTTACAGCAAGCAAAGTATGCCAATAGACATATACTCATAGAATTCGCTGGTCTTAAAATATTCCCCATCATCTTGAAATAGCTGAATTGATAGTAGGTGGAATGGCCTTTTGGAGACTAAATTATGATGCCTGCTAGTAATACCTTCTGTTCTAGTTTGCTAGCTGCTGGAATGCAACACACCAGAGATGGATTGACTTTTAATAAAAGGGGATTTATTTTGTTGGTTCTTCAGAGGAAAGGCAGCTAACTTTCCACTGAGGTTCTTTCTTATGTGGAAGGCACAAGATGGTCTCTGCTGGTCTTCTCTCCAGGCCTCTGGGTTCCAACAACTTTCCCCGGGGTGACTTCTTTCTGCATCTCCAAGGGCCTGGGCTGAGCTGCAAGTGCTGAGATGAGGAATGCTGAGCTGCTTAGCAGTGCTACGTTGCAATCTCTCATTTAAGCACCAGCCAATTAAGTCAAACGTCACTCATTG
The DNA here is from genome assembly GCF_023851605.1 of Tamandua tetradactyla. Classification (NCBI taxonomy): domain Eukaryota; kingdom Metazoa; phylum Chordata; class Mammalia; order Pilosa; family Myrmecophagidae; genus Tamandua; species Tamandua tetradactyla. Next base: position 42,252,324 of record NC_135336.1, read on the forward strand.
CAGCAGACACGCCTCCTAGTTGACTGCAGATGTAATTGGCAACAGATGAGGTTCTCGTACCATTGGCTTATGTCCGCAGCAACAAGACTAGGTTTGCTCACCTGGCCAAGTTGACAACTGAATCTAACTAACACACCTTCCAAGGATCTGACAAAGTTCAGGAGGCTGTATATACTCTAAACCAGTTTACAGTCTATGGTGTTGTGTCTCCCTAGCCAGGATTCATGGGAGAAGGAATCAAGGGGTGGAAATAGGAGGGTTACCATTCACTATTATCCTTAGTAAACCACTAGAAAAATGTGTGCTCCCTGTTTCCATGGCATTAACTCTGGTGGTCTGGAGGCCTTAGTTCCAGAGAGAGGAATGTTTCTACCAGGAGATACAACAAGGTTACCATTAACTTGGGAGCTAAAACTAGGGTAACCTGGCCATTTCATGTTCCTTATTTCTCTGAATTAACAGGCAAAGAAGCTAATTATTGTACTGGCTGGTATGATTGATCCTGATTGTCAAGGGGAATTTGGATTGCTACTATACAATTGAGGTAAGGAATAATATATCTTGAATATAGAAAATCCTTTATGGCATGACTTAATATGCTATGGGCTATAATTCAAGTCAATTGAAAGCTACAGTGACCCAATTCAAGTGGAAGTACTAATTGCCCAGACCTTTCAGGAATGAAGATTTGGGTCACCCGACAAAGGCAAAGAACTACAACCAACTGAGGTGCTTGATGATAGCAAAGGGGATATAGAATGGGTAGTGGAAGAAAGTAGTTAGAAATATAATTGTTATGAGCATATGTGATAGGTTGAATTATATGTCCCAACGAAAGACATTTTCTTCGTCTTTATCTGTGTTCCTGTTGGTTTGAACTCATGTGTAAAAGGACTTTTTGAAAATGTTATTTTTAGTTAAGGTGTGACCCACCTGAATCAGGGTGGGCAGTAATCCTTATTAGTGAAGGCCTTCAGACAGAGTGAGCCAGAGAAGGTAAAAAGGATAAACAGAAGTCAGTATGAACCAGAAGAGCAGACACAAGGGACAAGAGATCACTCTGTGATGAGAGGTAGCAATGCAAAGCAAGGAACCCCAAAGATTGTAGTGAGTTAGCACCAGAATGCTACAGACTTTGGGGAGAAAGCATAGTCTTGCTGTTGCACTGATTTTGCATTTCTAGTATCCAGAGCTATGATTACATAAATTCCTGTTGTTAACCAATCCATTGTGTGGTAATTGTCATGACAGTCTGGCAAACTGACAGTATTTTTTCGATACAAATATTTGTGTGATATTTCTGTATTTTTGTTTTATTCCTTCTCTTATTGCCTTATTATATAATATAAGAAGTATTAATATTAGTTAACATTAATATCCCCAAATTTAATTTATATGATATCAAGAAGAAGAAGAAGAAGAAAATTGAAATTCATCAAGGATTTTGCATTCTCCTCCAGGAAAAGGGTTGATGCATTTTTGTTTATATGGAGGAAAGTTGTATCAAGTTAGGAGGAAGTGCGGCTTTGCTATTGTTTTTTATCTGGAGATCAAGTATGATCTAAGAAGATGTGTATATGTGCCAAGTTTACAAAGGTTAGACTGTGATGGTTTTATGTGTCAACTTGGCTTGTCTATGGCACCCACGTTATTTAATTAAATGCAGTCTTGGTTTTGCTGTGAAGGTAGTTTTTAGATGAGGTTAACATCTACAATCAATTGGCATTTAATAAAGGAGATAACCCTTGATACAGCATGGGGGCTAAATCGAATCAGATGTAGGTCTTAAGATCAAAAACAGATTTCTCAAAGAAACAAAAATTACGCCTCCATACTACTCTGCAACGTAAATTGTCCTTGAGTTTCCAGCCTACTGGCTTGTCTAAAAGATTTCAGGCTTGCCAGCCTCTGCAATTGCTAAGTAAATTCCTTGAAATAAATTTCTTTTTTACAGATAGCCAATTGATTATCTGAAGAATGCTGACTGATACAGTGTCTGTAACTGGAATTGTGGATTTATCCATATTTCCTGTCAGTTTTATCACTTTTTGCTTTATTTATTTTGAAGACTGTTATTGGGTACATACACAGTAAAGACTATTAAGCTTTCTTGATGATCCAACCCCTTTGCATTATGTAATTTCTTTTTTATTCTTGGCAATATTTCTTTCTGAAGTTTACTTTGTTATGATACAGTAACTCCTAATTTTTTATAGCTTGTGCTTGGTTATCTTTTATGTCCATTTATTTTTAATCTATGTCATTAGATTTATAGAGGGTCTCTTCTAGATAGCATGTAAATGATTCTTGTTTAAACTCCAATTTGAAAATGTATAGTTTTATTTTGTGAAGTACATTGACCAATTAATGAAATTATTAACATATTTGTATTTAAATATACCATCTAGCTATTTCTTTTCTATATGTCCTACCTGATCTTTGCTCCTTTTTCTCCTTTCTTTAGGATATTTTTAGTATTCCATTTTTATTTTTACTATTCATTTATTAATTATAATCCTTCTGTAAAAGTTTTGGTCAAATTGGCTATTGCATAGCTTAGGTCTTCTAAATTCTCTAGATATAGAAGAATTAAATCTACTTAATTTAAATATTATTTTTATTTGTTCTATCAATTAGTGGGATATTTATAACTATGATTGTGGATTTCTCTACTCTTTTAGTTTTGTTTTACATCATGCATTTTGAAGCTCTGTTGTTAGATGTCATAGTGAATTTTCCCTTTTATCATTAAGTAATGTTTTTCCTAATTCTCCTGAAGTCAATGCTTTTTTATATTATAGCCACTCCATTTTTAAATTACTGCGTGCATAGTATATTTTCCCAATATTTTAGTTTTTCATCACTTTATTTATAACATTTTAATATTTAAATTGGGCTTCTTGTTGGCAGCAATTAGTTGGTTCTTGCTTTATAAATCATTTTGAAAATCACTTTTAGTTTAGGTGTGTATTAGATAGAATTACATTTCCTCAAAAACATCCTCTTAATCTTAGCCCATGCCCCTCTACAAATTTGTATATAGGAATTTTTGAAGATACTATTTTTAGTTAAGGTGTGGCCAACTGAATCAGTGTAGATATTAATCTGTATTACTGGCGGCCTTGTGAAAAAGAAGAAACTGGAAGCCAGAAGAAATCAGAGAAAGCCACAGGCAAGAACCAGAAGCTGAAAGTGGAAACTGGAAGAACAGACACACGGAGAGAGAGATCTCCATTGTAACACAGAGGCAGAGATGCAAGCATAGGAACCCCAAGGGTTGCAACAAGTCAGAACAGAAATCTCTAGACTTCAGGAAGAAAGTAGTGTATTGCCAATACCTTAATTTTAGACTTCTACTCTCTGAGAGTGAACTAGCAAATGCTCGCTGTTTAATCCAACGCAGTGTGTGGTCCTTGGCAGTGAAACCTGGCAGACTAAGATAATATAGCAGTTGAGGTAGTTAGATTTAAATCTAGCATCTTCATATTTGCTTTATATTTGTCTCATATTTTCTTTGCATATTTTTACTCTTTTTCTTCCTGGTTTTGGATTGTATATTTTTTATTCTTTTTCTCGTTGATATATCTCTATAAATTGTTAGCAATTTTCCAACGGTTAACAATATACACGTTTAATGTATCGCAACTAACCTTCAAATATCATACCACTACATAATGTAAGAAATTTTTCAATATTTCCAATTACTTCCTTACATCTTTGTAATACATTTTCATGTATTTTTATTTATACACCCTTCATGTTTTTTATTATTTATTCTCTAAACAATTAGTTATGTGTTATAGTGATTACAAATAAAGTAAGTATGATTTTATAGCTTACCTTTATTTTTTTACTATGTCTGGAGGTCCCACTACTTTTAGTCTGGCATCATAATCCTTCTGCCTGAAAAACTTTGTATAACATTTCTCACATCATGAGTCTGCCAGCAATGAATTCTCTTAGCTTTTCCCTTTCTAAAAATCCTCTATTTCTCCTTCCTTTTAAAAACATACTTTCATTGAGTTTATGATTTGGGACTGACAGCTCTTTCTTTAAGTACTTGAACAATGTCACTCCGTTCTGGCTTGCTCTATCCAGGTGAGAAGGCTGCAACAATTCTTACCTTTACCCTTCTGGATGTGTTGTGTCTTTTCTCTGCCTTCTTTTATGATTATTGCTTTCTGTTTGGATTACAACAGTTTGAGTGTGATTGTTTTTGAGAGAGGGTGTTACATGCGTATGTGTGTGTGTGTATGTGTGTGTGTATTTATCCTGATTGAAATTCTCAAATATTTTAATTGAAGCTTTTCATAATTTTGAAGAGATTTCCTGCACCATTATCACTTCAAGTAGTTCCTCTCCTCCACTCCCTTCCATGCCTTCTGGGACTAAAATTATGCCTATATCAGACCATATGAAATTTTTCATAGCTCCTAGATAATTTCTTTGCAAATTTTACCCTTCCTTTTTTTCTCTTTGCAATTCAGTTTGGATAATTTCTACCCACCTATCTTTATTTTCACATGTTCTTTCATTGGCTATTTTGATTTTTTTTTTTAAACTCCTGGTGTTTGAAGTTGACTCTTTCATATAGTATACACCTATCTGCTGAAATTTCCCATCTATTCATGCATGCTGTCCCTTTTGCCAGCAGATTTCTTTTTTGTATATTGTATGGTAGGGGTCACATTTCATTCTTTTTCCATGTGAGTATCCCATTATTGCAGCACCGTTTGTTGATTTTTGTTTTGTTTTGTTTTTTGGGGGAAGTGCATGGCTGGGAATCGAACCCTGGTCTCCTGCATGGCAGGCAATACTTCTACCACTGAACTACCATTGCACCCCCCCGTTAGATTTTTAAAATCATCTTATCCATATTTGTTTTAAGGTCTCTGCCCAATATTCCCAACATAGGGTCATTTCTTCATCTGTCTCAGCTTATTGTATTATTTATTTTTTGCTTGTTTTTCTTTTTTATTTTCTTTACTCTCTTCTTTCTTTCCTTTATCTTTATTTACTTCCTTCCTCCCTTATTACCACCTTGCCTTCACTCCCTTCCTTTTATTTTTCTTCTTTTTTAGTGCCTTGCAATTTTTTAATGAATGTTACACATCATGGACATCATTTTAGAGCAGTTAAGATAACAGTCAATCATCTTCATGTATAGAAAATCTATGCCTCCTCTGTTGGTTTATTAGTGAAGAAGACAGGTTGAGTTCATCCAGTCAGGTATTAAGCTGGATGTGGATTTTATTACTGCCATGATTATCTTCAGTGCATCAACGGCTTCAGATTTCTTTAGGCTTCTGTGGCCTTGTTCTTAGGGTCTGAGTTAGCATGCTGGAGGAGCTGTCACATGCAGGTCCTCCACTTTCAGCTTTCAGTTGGTTCTGAATGCTGATGCCACAGACTGAGGTCTTCCCCAAGCTGCTATCAGTAAACTGCTGTTACTTGTTGTATATAAAAAGATTATCTTTGCAGCAAGGGCTTTTCTCTGTTTTCTGATCCTCCATCATGATTATGCAGTTTCTCTGTGCTTTGGTTTCAGGGAAATGTATCCCACAACTTTGCAGCCCTCCATGGCAGCTACCACTGACATAACTGATTATCTTGGCAGAAGATTCTCTCCACTCCGTAGCCGTAAAATACTGCTGCTTGATATCAGTATAGAGTCTTAGGCCCAAGAGAGTTTCTTGCCCCTCTTCTAGGAGTAAAGAGTTTTTTCTTCCACCAGCCATGAGTTTTCCCTGTGCACTGGTGTGTGCTGGTTTGCAATTGTTATGTACTCCAGAAAGGCCATGTTTATTTAATCCTAATCCAATCTCGGGGGGAAGACCTTTTGTTTAGGGTGGAACACATCCAAGTGTTGGTGTGATCTTTTGATTAGATTCCCATGGAGAAGTGGCCCTGCCCAATCAAGGAGGGCCTTAATTAATTCACTGGAATCCTTTAAAAGGGGAAATACTTTGGAGAAGATGCAGATGCATGTATTTAGAGATGGTTGGAGTGCAGACAGAAATGCTAAACTAAGGGATGAAACCCACAGTTTCATTCTGGAAAAGTTAAGTGAGGGCCCACAGACACTTGGAGAGAAAGTCACTGGAATCAGAAGCTGGAGGCACTGAATCAGGAGCAAGGACCTCAGACACCAGCCATGTGCCTTCCTATGTGACAGATACTGGCTTTCTTTGGAGTCAAGGTATCTCCCTGGATGCCTTAGTTTGGTCATTTTTAAGGCCTTAGAATTGTAAACTTTTAACTTCATAAATACCCTTTATAAAAGCCAATTCTCTTCTTGTATATTGCATTCCAGCAGCTTTAGCAAACAGAAACGTGGTGTGACAGGTTTGGTTGCCCCTCCTTTAGTAGGACGAAACCTTTTGCCTCAAAAAAGAGAAAGTGTATGTTACTTGATTACTTTCTACAACATGCATCACTGATTTCATGACCTAACCCAGTCTTTCTTGTTTTACATAGCAGATGCCTATGATGAAATATTTGCAAGTGAATGTAGTCCACCCTTGTGCCCTGGACTCCCAGCTCTTTCAGACTGACAAATTGCCCACACTTGGACTTTTGTATTTCATAAAAATTTTAGCTAATTTATTCTTACCCATGTACATGGTGGTTCGTGTCTCCACTTCCTGTGTTCTGTCAGATTTATGACAGCTTTCGTATCTTATTTCTCCTTGGAGAAGTGTAACCATCTTTGAAATTTAAGCCAGATGATTATATCATGCTCTCTGATGGGCTCAATAAAAGCTGTGATTTTGTGGTTAAATTCTTTTTCATTGTTAGGGTATGGAATAAAACTCTTTGCTGCTTTTTATATATAAGCTGAAGAGTAAGTTTTATAGTTCTCATTTTTTGATCTGTTATTAGAAGGTGCAAGTTCATGGGCCAAAAGCTAAATACATAATACCATGGACATATTAAAGTTAAAGTATTTATTTTTTCAACCATTTTCTTAGGGAGAGCCTATTTTATACTGATATATAATTTCATTTGATAATCATGACACACAATTACATAAATGTTATAAGCCTTGCATTAGACAGAGTTACAGTGACAGCATGGTTAAATTATTCCTTACACCTGATCAACATTGGGTTCAGGATTTGAATTCAATAGCAAAGTTGGAATTTCAACTTGCATCTTTATTATAACTGAAAAATTTCCTTCCGTGCTGCTAATGATTTTCCAGAAATGGAGTTAAGTACTAGGAATGTAAATATGTAGTCACTGCCTTTGATTGACAAGGTGAAAGAGGCATATAACAAAATAACCATAAATGTTCTGAGTGCTATAACTGAGATATGAACAAAGTACTGTGGAAATGCAAAGTGGAGTGCAGTTAACAATTCTACCTGGGAGAGATATGGATTAATTTACAATGGAGATGATATTTAACCTGGTTTTTGAAGGACTAATGGGTTTTGCAGGAGGGAAATGTGCTGATATATGCCAAAACATACATATACACACACACACACACACACACACACACACACACACACAAGTGCATGCTGCATTCAAGGGTCCATGAAATTTTAATGTGGCCAGATGCAGTGCATATAATATACTTTGATGGGTATGAGACTGAAGAGGAAAAATGGAACCAGATTGTGAAGATATTTGTGGTCGGTTTAAGTTTGCAAAAAGGAAACATTTAAATGTTTCATGCAAGAGAGTGACAAAATAAATTTTGAGGTCAGCAATATGCTGATAGAATTTAGGAAGGATGAGAGCCATGATTGGCTGGAGGTGCAGTGAATTAGGCATCATGTAAACATTCTAGGAAACTACTAAACTCATGGAGATTCAGGGAAATTGAAGAGATAAGTGAAGTTTCATAGGCTTTTTTTCAGGTAGAATTTTAGGCACATTGTTGGAAGTCTAGCTGAGGCAATAAAGAGGTTGTTATTAAAATTTGTGAGTTATTCCTAAGTTAAGAGATAGTTGACAGTATTAATTGAGGTGTATGCTTAGTCTTCAAGTGGCACCCAAATGAAGTGAATTTGTAGACTGTATGATGCATTTAATAAAAGCCGGTAAAAACCAGAGAAGTCTGCATATGGTTGTAGAATAGGACCAATGTATATTTGCTGATCAACTACGGACTGAGAAACAGTACAAAGTAGTTTAAACCTCTGCTTCCTTCCACAATTGTATCCTCTCAGCATATAATTGAATTTGGAGATGAGACAGAAACTTGTGAATTAAAAGCAATACTGAAAAACAATAAAAAAGGATTTTCTGAGACAGTACATGATTAATGGCCTAATGATTTATAAGGTTTAAGAGGAAGGAGGTTAATTAGGGGTGGCCAGGAAGGAAAGTTATAGGAATTAGAGGAAGTATTCAATATGTCAGCATTCCTCTGGGGATAGGCAAAAAGAGGCACTGACAATTGGATTTTCTGGAAGAATTTGCTTAATGAAAATTGAATTTTTACATGTTAAAGCTTGAAAACTGCCATTTTTGGTTGGCCTGAAGTTCCTATGATCAAGGGTAGAAATTGGACTTTGTGTTTATTTGCACTGCCTGAAGAACTTACTATTCTGGTGTGCCCTTCCACTCATGCACATATAAAGCAAATACCTACTCTCTCTTTATGGAACAGCCCTGCAAAAGAAAGGTAATCAAAATGTATCTGCTTCCAAACAAGATGTACTCTGCCTATGGCTGGAAGTTAGGTGTAACTTATGCGAAACTGTGTCCCTACTGAGACAGAGAAATGAACTTTTTTTCTTGAATCTGGATCTATGCAATCCTATGACTGAAAGCTATTATTTGTTCTTGGGATATGGTGTGCTTTTCATACAAACATTTATTGAAAGAACTCTGGGGGGGACATGTAAAACTGATGCTGTCTTCATTCCATGCTAGAAGAAGGTCTGTTAGCCTGGATTGAGGCCATCAGAGTGAAACTTGTGCTATCCTGTTGGTGTGCCATATACCATACGCTTTAAGATTTAAAAAGCCAGATAAAGGAAACATAGCATTGAGTAGTATGACTGTCTTGATTTTTTACCTTATTTTCTAGGTGGAAGTTGGAATTTCTCTAGAAACAAATTTAAAACTACCTTTGTAAATATGGCAAATGTAGCAAAATATTAAAATTGGTGGATCTGGGTATCTGGAGAAGCAGGGATATTTTGAAGTTCTCTGTATGGGGGTTGTATTATTTTGTAACTGATCTGTAAATTTGAAAGCATTTCAAAGTAAAAAGTTAAAAAAAAAACAACACAAAACTACCTTACCTCTCTTGAGAGGATTAAATCTTGAGGGAAGAAATGATGAAGTCTCGAATTGAAGCAAAAGGAATCCTTTTCGATTTCTGGGATGAAAGCAGAGTTGTGCTGTGACATGAAGTGGGGGAGAAACTTTAATAGAGGCTGAGCTTGCTTTCCCCATGTCAGTTAGCTGAGAGCTAGGCAGAGATGTAGAGATGTAAGCTATTCTCTCTGCTGTATTTCTACATCCCTTCCGTAAAAAATTTTGAAAAATATCCTGATATGTTACTAATCACATGTTATTGTGTCCTGATAATATTTTATGCCCTGATGCATGAAGAATGAAAGGAGGGATTGTTATCAATGCTTCTATTTTGTGTGTGGCAGGAGCCCCAGGAAGCCAGCTGTTGGCGGCAGAAGGTAGCCTATGGGACCGAGTAGCTTCAGTGATGAACAGCAGGTGATGAAAGTGACTAATAAGGAGATATTTGAGAAGATTTTGTGAATGCTTTAGAAGCTCTCAGAAATTACTTGGAGCAGAGAAGTTGGTAGATGATAAATCTCTTGAAGACAATTGGCTGTGATCTCTGACTATGGTTGTTTGAGTATTGAGTACAATTAAAGTCAGCAGCGTCTAGGATGTTGTTATAGAAAATACAAAGCTTTGTTATATTTACTCTCATGAGCCAAAAGTTCAGGAGATTCTTTTTTCACCAAAAGGGCATTTATACATAAAACCAGATAACTGTTTTCTTACACACAAGCATCTCTTAAAATGGAGAGTGCTTTATCAACCATGTGAGACTTTTGTAATTATTACAGCTCATGCAATGAGCAATTAATTTTAACTCACTCCCATTTTGAGAAATGAAAACAGATTATGGAAATGTAACAAAATACTTGAATAAATTGAAATGTAAGAATTCAATATTTTTCAAAACTTAAAATATGCATTCTTCAGGCACTTAGGCAATTTTGTAGATGAACCTGATATTAATATGGGTCTCTCTGAGACTGCCTTAAGTGTTTGCTTTAGCACTTGAAGAGACTGTGTCTCTACAGAAATGATTTAATTAATATTCTACTTTCACAGAGTAAATAACATTGGAAATGAAAGATTAGTAGTGGGTGTGGTGAATCACTGAATTGCTTTAGCCCTCTAACTGGCACAATCATATGATGAGATTATTAATGGTGCTTGAAAAATGTTCATCCCAGCCTTCTCCATTTAATGACACTTGAGCCTTTCAATGTCTTGATATGTATTATTCAAACCCTTCTCTACTCGTCTTGAAATGTAGCTTGTTATCTGCTAGTGTCTGATCTAGTGATCTTGTTGGCTAATCAATCTCTTTATAGCTCAGTTTTCCTTGATTCAGAATTAATCGCAAACCACTTTGCCAGGGTACTGAGGGATAATGAAGCCTGGCAGGCCTCACAAAGTGTTCCCTTCTATGCCATGGGCTTGGTTAAACAACAGAGAAATTATTTAATACAAAGTTACTTATTATTTATTTTTCTTACGACCAATTAAGCAAGCTAGAGTAAAGCGAAATGAAACGAAAGACAATTTGAACACTTGTGTTTTTCTTGTTTTGTAACGTTTGCAGATGTAAAGAAATGTTTTCAACCTAAATTAAAGAAATGTGTTTGAGTCCGGCACAAATATTAATTAGTTAATTCAAGAAATAATTTTGAGTCTACTATTTTTTAAGCATTGTGCTGCGCTTTGTGGATAAAATGGTGAACAAATGGTGATTGATCGTAGGGTTTGGTGAAGACAAACATTGAATTAGAAATTACATATGGAATGCATTTTTAAAAGTTAGAGCATAGGACATTTGGGGAATATATAACAAAATAAGGCTGACCTAGTAGATCATTTAAGGCCTCCTCTGGCCATGAGGAAAATATTTGCAGACAGGCAGAGTATTGTGAAAAAGAAAGGCCTTCAGATGGAAGAAAGAGAGAGAAAGAAAAAAAATGAAATAAAAAAAGAATTGTTCTGTCAAAAGGAGTAGTAGGTGCAGGAGACCCGGGTTCGATTCCTGGACCATGCACCGCCCCCCTCCAAAAAAAGAGAAGAGAGTAGTAGTGTGTGTGTGTGTGCACACATACATACATGTACACACACACACACACACACACACATAAACTTAGGTAAATAGTCCTTTACTGTGAGGCATTTACCTAGCTAGGAATTAGGCTGTGTTTACTGTTGTAATTTTAAGTGTCAGAAGATAACATATAGTCTGGAAAAAAAAAGGCAGGATTTAGAAATGCAGAACATTTTTTAGGATAATAAGAGTTTTAGCCTTTATCTTAGTTTTAAAATTGGAAGCCAATGACCCATTTAAAATGGTAAATGACATAACCCAATTTATATTTCAAAAATATTCTGGATACAAGGTGAAAAAGAAGATTGGAAAGGAATGAGAGAGAGACTGTAGACTTATTGGGAGAAATGATGGTGTCTCGGAGTAATAAGGAGAAATGGGAAAGGAGAAATATGAAATTCTTTGAGAAATAATTGGCAGGTGGAATTGATAGGTCTTGGTGATGATTAGATGACAAATGTGGGAAAAGGGATGGTCTAGGAGGACTCCTATATTTATTGTTTTTATAACTTGGTAGTTACTAGTATTAATTATTAAGATACCAAACACTGACACGGGGGCAAATTTGGTTGTTGCGGGATTTTTTTTTTAATTATTATTTTATTTTCTGAAGAGTGTTAAGTTCAATCCAAGTCCCACTGAGTTTGAGGGCCATTGAAATATGCAAGTGGGGATAATAATTTGGAGTTTATATATATATAGTTCTGAAGTCAAAAGAGTGATATGGGATTCCAGATAGAAATTTGCATGTTTTTAGCATCTTAAATTAGTTTGCCAAGGTAGAATGCACAGTGTTTAAGAGAGATCCCTGAGTTACATAATATTTAACGGTCAACTAGAAAAGAAAATCTAGCAAAAGAGACTGGAAAGAGAAGATTGGGGGAATATCAGAAGAATGTCTTTGGAGTCAAAGGCAGAAAGTTTGATCTGAGAGGTCAAATAATCAATACTGTATAATGTTACCAAGATACTGCCCACATAAAAATGCATACACATATAGAAAAACTCAGAAGTACAGACCAATTATTAAATGTCTAGGTTGCATGTTTAATTCCAAAATTATTTACTGATTTTTCTGTTAGATAATGATATTTCATTTCCATATTTATCTAAGCTTGCAATGGCTGTATTTTGGAAGTTCTTGGCCCTCAACATCTAATCAATTGGTGGATCTACTTCTACAAATTCCGTGTTTCTGCTCTCATAGCTACTTGATGTCTCCATACCTTACTCTGATTTTCTGAGAATTTCTTACCTAGTTCAAGAATGTCATGTCACTCTCTGTCTTAATGCATCTTATGTATTAATAGATTTGTCTTTCTCATGTATAAACCTGACTTTGCCACTGCACTGCTCATAAATCTTCAATGGCTCATTTTCTGCTCAATTTATGATAAATTTCTTTGTGTGAAGGATTAAGAGGTATATTACAAATTATAAAGTTGTAATCCATGTCTTCATATTCTAAAGAACAGGATTTTTTTGCTGCATATCAAATGAGGCTGGGTTTTCTTTCAGTTCATTACAGTCCTAGTAATGAATAGGCGAAAACACAAAAAGCAAGAAATTATATGTGTTTATCAGCATAAATTTCTGTATTTTTTAACATATTGAGTGAGAAGAGGCATAACAGAGTGGAGTGTATGTTTGTTTTAGAGAGAAGGATTTGGGGAGGTGAGGAAAATGGTGGGTGTTTAAGTAGGGAAATGGAAGAAAGAGACAGAGGTGAGGGAAATGAATTTTAAGAAGTCTTAAATCAGATGTTTTTTAAGATAATAAAGGAAATATTTGAATTAATTATACTTTTAATTGTGTAGCCCTGTATATATTCATATGTAAATATGACTGTTACCTTTTATCTGGTTGAACCTCCCTGTGCCCCCTTTTGTAGGAATCATAACCAGCAGTGGCTTTGGAATAGTAAACATTGTCTCATCTCCATGTGTTTGCTCCAGTTGTTTCAGTTTATTTTAATTAGTTAACTACTTAATTTATACTTCTGGAACATCCTTTTCTTCCCACGATTCTTTCATAATAATTCTCTTGATGGACCAATTATTAGATGTCTAATTCCTACTCTACTTTCAATGATATCCAAAGACACTGTCTTCATAAAATGTTACTTTAACCTCACAACTCATTTTTATCTTCATTATTTTAAGAGAGCTTATAGAGCCTAGAATTATATATTTGTTCTGGACTAACCTTACAAATGGTTACATTTGTGCACATGCCTGGCCTTAATCATTTTGATTACATTAGGAGCGTTAAAGGCAGAGACTATTTCTTAGTCTCCTTTCTATCCTTCTGACCATTTTAGTATCAGGGCCTGCAGAAAGACTTATTGTAATAAACCAAAAGATATATAAAATACCATGTTAGAAGAAATTTTATTAACATAAGATACTTAAATATATTAATATTTTATTAAAAATATGTTCCCTGTAGTAGTAGATTATATACTCTCTGATTCCATTAACAGATGTTTCAGTGTATAGAAATTACACACCTAAACAGATATATACTGCATTCTGTTAAGTATATTCATATTCTGACAGGAAACACATAGTCTCTGAATCAGAGAACAGATCACTGTTTACGTACACCTTAAACAGTAGCAAGAGTTCCTTCTCATATTGATTCTCTGAGCCTTAATACTCACAAATGACATGGTGAGAGCTGTGTGTGCAGTGAGGCAGCACCAGAGAAAAAAGAAACCCCATTATTGAGACACAGAGCTTGCATAGAACAGCTGGCACACCTCCTTCCACCCTGGAGAGAAAGAGAGAAAGACCTTCACTCTGAACATAACCAAATGTTCTCTGGGTTATAGAAGCTGGGGAAGGTCTCATCTCTGGAATGTAACCAAATGGTTCTGGGGAGATAAGACCCTAAATATCTCTGGAACAATTTATTGTTTCTAACTTCCAAGACCTGTTTGACATTCAATCAACATTTAATCTGTGCTATTTTCTTGGAAAGCCTGGATTATGCAAAAATGTGAAAATATTCATGGAGACTTTTCTCCAAGCACATATTTAACTGCATAAACTTTTCACATCTAAAATACTAAGTGGTGTTTTAAAAGTTTATTTACTTGAATGTCTTAAATATTTTATCTGCTATTAGAGTTTTGCTATTAAGTTGTGTCAATGTGAAGAAAGAATGTTTCATTTGTATACAATTATTTTTATAATTTAAATTAGTATAATCAAAATTTACAGTTGTTTTATATGCATCTATATCTTATATAATTAAGTATATTCATCTATCTTTTGTATAATTAAGTATTCAAACTTCACTAGTGCCGTAGTGATTGTAATAAAAATCTAATACTTAAATGCACATATTCAATAATTGGATTGAGTAATTTCAGTACTTTTAATAATTTGAAGATTCTCTGGTGTCAAAAGTACTTTCATATGTATTTTTAATGAGGAATTTATGAACCAGCCAAAAAAAATGAAGAGATGCACATTTTAAAATTTAATAAGATCTCCTTTATATGCCTATTATATTAGATGCTCTTATTTATGTATTCAAAATTGTACTACTTTATGTTTATCTTTGCTATAAAATATTTCATGTGAACAGAGAAGTAATGAGAATAAAGTTACAACTACCCATGTATCTACTTCTCAGTGTTATTAAATCTTAATATTTTGCACATTCATTTTATTTATTTTTGCATGGGTAGGAACTGGGAATCAAACCCAGGTCTCTGGTATGGCAGGTGAGAACTCTGTCACTGAGCCACCGCAATCACTTTAGGCCATTTTATAATCAATTATTTATGTTTAATACCCCCAATCTCACCCATTTTTTCCTTTTCAACATAACCTCTATCTTGTCATATAATGCATTGTCTTATATTTAGCTATTGTATTAAAAAATGTGAATAACTTAAATATTGTCTTACATGCTTCAAAATTTTTATGTAAATGGAATCATCCTCCATGTATGAATTTCCAACTCCATTTGTGTTTGTTTATGAGATTTGTCCATAATGATCATTTATCCATTTCATTCTGTTTAACTGCTCTAAAGATTTTTTTTTTATTTTTGGAATAACACACTTTTAAATTAATTCTTCTGGTGATAGAATTTTTCGCTATTAAAAACAAGGTTTCAATGAACATTCTTGAAACGCATTTTGGTCCCATGTGTGAAATATATCTCAGGACATATTCTTAGAAGGAGGTTTCTAGATATTAGTGAATGCATATCTTCAGGTTTGTTACTAAAACCTATTACTTCTGTAGTATAAGAAAGAACTTGGCTGGTCTTTGTCTTCAGTTCCTGGGAGATGTCCTCTAAATTTTGGAATTCCCTATAATAGGACAGTCTTTTGTTATTTAAGGTGGGCTGCAGAGCACACCTGAATAGTTTATTCTGAAGAGATGACTCAGGGATGGGACTTTGAGTCCTCTCACATCAACCTGACCTGTTCAACCTCCAACCTCTGGGTAGGGTTGGGGATTGGAAATGGAGTTTAACCACATGGACATTGATTCCACCTATCACATCTACATAATGAGAATCCAATAAATACTTATGTGCACTGAAGCCCCAATTGAGTGTCCATGATGGATAATATACATCTCAGTGCTGGGAGGGTAATGCCTTCTGACTCCCTGTGAAAAGGACAAGGAAGCTTGTGTTTGATATCTACCCAGAACTCACCCTATATATCTCTTTTAGCTTCTTAGTTTTATGCTTTGCTATAATAAAACTCTAATCACAAATATGGTGCTTTCCTGAATTCTATGACATGTGTGGTGAGAACCCCCCAATTTTTAGCTGGTTGGAAAGAAGAGTGGGTGACCCAGGAACCCCCAAGCTTGAGGCTAGTGTCTGAGGGTAGTACTGTGGAGGACTGTGTTTAGCGTGTGGAATCTGGCCTGTGTCTGAGTTTTTAAAATTGAATTCTATTTTTGTTGGTGTTCTAGTTTGCTAGCTGCAGGAATGCAACACACCAGAGATGGATTGGCTTTTAATAAAAGAGGATTTATTTCATTAGTTCTTCAGAGGAAAGGCAGCTAACTTTCAACTGAAGTTCTTTCTTGCGTGGAAAGGCACAGGGTCATCTCTGCTGGCCTTCTCTCCAGGTCTCTGGGTTCCGACAACTTTCCCCCGGGGTGATTTCTTTTTGCATCTCCAAAGGTCTGGGCTGAGCTGTGATTGCCGAGATGAGGTATGCTGAGCTGCTTGGGCTGTGCTGTTGACCTCTCTCATTTAAGCTTCCATCCAATTAAATCAAACATCATTCACTGCAGCAGGTATGCCTCCTAGTCGACTGCAGATGTAATCGGCAACAGATGAGGTTCATATGCCATTGGCTCATGTCCACAGCAACAGAACTAGGCAACTTCACCTGGTCAAGCTGACGTCTGAACCTAACTACCACAGTTGGTGTCAAAGTCATTGAAAGCACCTGTACCTTCTCTAACATGTTTATTTTTATCAATGTACATTCTCATCAGCTGCAAAGGAGAATTTCTGTTCAATATTCTCATCGACACAAGAAATCATCAGATCCTTCAAAGAAGTAGTAGAGAGAAGATGGACTCTGGAGTTAGATTGCATCAATCCAATTCCAGATCTGCCACTCACTAGCTTTATGACCATGCAAAAACTACTTAAGTGTTCTGTATATCAGCTTTCTCGTCTACAAAATGAGCACAATAATAATGATATTTTTCTTGAAGGGTTTTGGTGAGGATTAAGAGTTAATATTAGTAAAGCATTAAGAATAGTTTCTGGCATGATTTAAATATTTAAAACTAATTAGTGTGTGAAAAATGATATTGTATTTTCTCATTGTGGTTTGTTTTAATTTGCAATTCTGCAGGTATTATTGAGGTTGTATTTTCCTATATTGTTAATTGTTTGGATTTTCATTTCTTTGAAGAGTATGTTAACATTTTTTCCTTTTAAAAATTAGGCTTTGTACTTTTTCCTTACGTATTATAGGTATTTAGAACATTTTTTTGCTTCCTATAATTTTGTTGTTGTGAGAGTGTTGCAAATATAATTTTCCAATCCATATTATTCTTTCCATTTTATCATATTGTTAGTTTTACAGAAATTTTAACATTCATAGTATCCAAGTTATCAATATAATGTTCAGAGGTTTTTCATTTTGTGTTTAAGAAATACATTTCTAATACGAATTTTTGAAGACCATCTTCCATAAATTGTACCAAAGGCTTTGAAGTAATGTTTTTCTTCCACTTTGGCTCTTTAATTCAACCAGATATTATTTTTGGGTATGGTGTACTAAAGAATAAAATATTATTTTTTCATATGAACAAAAGTAATTCCAATACTATTTTAGTAAATAGTTCATCCTTTTATTATAAATTTGCAATGTCTTTTCAATCATATATAAAAATTTCATCTGTGTATGGCTTATTTCTGTGTTCCCTAACTTTGTTCTGTATTCTTTTGCATTGGCAAATTTGTCTATTCTTGACTTTAACTTTTTAACCCTGATTTCAAGAACTATTTCTTGCTATTTTTGTATTTTGTCCTTTTATGTGGACTTAAAGTTGACTTTATATACCCACACATTTTTAGGATTCTGATTGGAATTTCAGTATATAAAAATTGGGGGTTAATTAACAGCATATAATATTGAGATTTTCAATCAATTAACATAGAATTACTTTCATTTTGCTCTAATATTTTTAAATGTCTTTCAATGATATTTGACAGTATTCTTCATAAAGTTCTTAGAGTTCTGCTAGTTTTTTTATTAAGCAACTTGTGGTTTTTCTTCCCTTGTTTTTTTTTTTTTTGGTAGTTGTGAGTACGATTTTCTTTTCTATTCCATTTTAAAAAATGATTATTAAGGTTGTATGAGAACACTTTTTAGTTAACCTTGTATTTAGCAATTATGATGAATTCTCTCATTAGTGCTAAGAGTTTTGGTGAAGTTGGACTTTCCATGTGAATGATTACCTGTGAAAATTGTAACAAAATTGTATTTTCTAATCTTCATACAACTTATTAATTTTCCTGATCTTATTGTTTTGCCTAGTAACTTCAGTTTAAACCTGAAGAGAACCATGCATAGTGGACATCTGTGAGCAATTTATGGTATAATGGAAATGCTTCCCAAATTTTGAACATAAACCATTGAGCTCCAAACTGCTATTTTTTTTTCAGCTACATTAAGGAACAAAACACAGAGAGGATTCTGGTCAACCAAGCTGCCAGCATAAGATGTTCCAGGGGACTGTTCCCCACAGAATTTCAGGCAACTAGCAAAAACTGGCACAGCCATCTTTCTCAAAACTCTGTCCAGCAGTTAAAGTGTGGCAGAAACTGGAAAGTGTCAAATTGAGATAATACAGCTTTCAAAATGGTAAGTGAAGCTAGTGACATACTTACTAGCCCTCCCTGGTTCATTGCAGAGCCCCTCTGCTGTCCCATTGTGGGTTCTAGGCACTTTTCCAGAGGGACCAGAGTATCACAGATTGAGGTGTCTATAAGTTAGTGTCAGTTTATTAGGTGGCAGCATGAAAGGCTGAACCTGTAAACTTATCTCTGGTTTATCCTTCCAGAAGTTGCCCTGCAGGCAGAAACACTTTGTTGATAGCTACAGCAGTGAAAAAGACAATTAAGTCAAGGCAGGCTGGGGAAAAGGAATACGTGCTTTAAGTCATACAGTAAAGGATGCAGGAGGGGGAGAAAGTCAATTTCATAGGGTTAGAGAGGGCACTCAAGTTCCTATAAATGGGTCATTCATAAAGCCATGAACAAGCACAAAACCTAGGACACAACTCACACTCAGAAAAGACAGAGAGGACCCTGTACTTTGCATTCCTCTCAGGCTCATATTCTTGATAGGAGGGCTAACCTCTAAAGGAGAACATCAGCCAATGCAAAGCCAATTTGCAGGAACTGTGAAAGGTGTTTTTTTGCATTAGTTTATTTTTGTTAGTTCTGGACACTCAAGGAAATCTCTGTCATAGCCTCAGTTGGATATAAATTGAGGAACACAAAGTTTGTGACTAACTTCCTGACATACCATTACAAAAGGTTAAAAGAACAGTGCACAACTAAAAATTATAAGATGAATAAAGAAACAAGAAATGATGGTCCACCCGAAGGACCAACATACAAATCCAGAAACGTCAACAAAAAGGACAAGAGTTTGGACATCCCAGACAACGACATTGATAAAATGATCCCCAGTATGCTTAAGAAAATGGAGGAAAACACAGAGAAAGAACTAAAGGCTATCAGGAAAGCAAAGAGCAAGCAATATGAGGATCTCAATTAAAAATATATAAACTAAAAATAAGTACAGAGAAATACTAGAGTTGAAGACCACAATAAGTGAAATTAAAAATTCCACAGAGGGTGTTAATTGCAGACTTGATCGGGCAGAAGAAAGAATGAATGAACCTGAAGACAAGATAATTGAAATGATTCAATCTGAGGAGAAGAGAAAAAAAATAATTTAAAATCAAACAGTACCTAAGACCCTGTGTAACCCCATCAAGCAAATCAATTTATGCATTATGGGAATTTCAGAATAAGAAGAAAGTCAAAGGGACAGAAAATATTCAAAGGCATAATAGCATAAAAGTTCCCAAATTTAACAAAGACATGAATATGCACATTTAGGAATGCCAATAAAGTTCAAACAGGATAAACTAAAAAGAACCATTCCCAGACACATAGTGGTCAAGCTATTATTTTTGTGCCAAGCACAAAGAAATTTCTGAAATCTGTAAGAAAAAAAGCATCATGTTATATACGAGGGAATCCCAATAAGACTCAATGCTAATTTCTCATCAGGAGTCATAGAAGCAAAGAGCAGCGGAACAAAATATTTAATATGCTAGAGAAAACAATTGTCAAATAAGAATTTTATGTCTGGTGGGACTGTTTTTCAAAAATGAGGTAGAAATTAAGACAATCCCAGATAAACAAAAGCTGAGGGAGTTTGTCAAACTTAGGCTTGCCATACAAGCAATGATAAAGAGAGCTCTTCAGAATGAAAAAAGGGCACTAGGCAGAGGATCAAAGGAATGTCAGTAAATAAAGACCTCTGACAAAAGAATGGATAATTATAAATACCAGTAATATTGTACTGTATTTTTTAGTAACACCAGGTTTTACTTCTTAGAGGTTCTAAAACGCAAATGCATAAAAGCAATGCTATATCTATGGTTTTAGACTCATAACATATAAATATATAATATGTAACAAGTACAAAAAAAGGTGTGGGAATGGAGGGATATAGGAACAACGTATGTGTATGCTATGATGTTAAGTTGGCATTAGATTCAATGTGATTGGAGAGATTTAGGATGCTAAATTTAAACCCCATGATAATAACAAAGATAATACATGAAAACTAAGCACAGGAAGAGATGAGAAGGCACTCAAAAATGGTGCACTACGAAAATCAAACAAGTATGAAAATAGTCATTAATGGGAGAATCGAGGTTCAAAAAAGATATAAGGAGTGGGCCACGATGGCTTGCCTGCCACAGAGTTCTTGCCTGCCGTGCTGGAGACCTGGGTTCGATTCCCGGTGCCTGCCCATGTAAAAGAAAAAAAAAAAAAAAAAGATATAAGACTTACAAAGACCAAATAGCAAAAATGGCAGAAGAAAAACCTGCATTATCAGTAGTTATGTTAAATATAAATATATAAATGGACTTCAATCTCTAGTCAAAAGGAAGAGATTGACAGAATGGGACTAAAAAGTATGGCCCCACTCTATGCTGTTTACAAGAGACTCAACTTAAATTCAAAGACACACATAGAGTGAAAGTGAAAGGATGGAAAAAAAATATCATGTAAATATTAACCAAAAAAATAGCTGGGACAACCATGCTGATACCCAATAAAATAGATCTCAAGTAAAAAAGTATTAAGAGGGGCAAAGAATGTCATCATATACTGATACAGGGGTAAAATCAACAAGCATACCTAATGATTATAAATATGTCTGCAACCAACGTCAGAGCACCAAAATATCTGAACTAAATGCTGACAAGTTTGAAGGAAGAAATAAATGATTCTATGTTAACAATAAGAGGCATCAATATATCAATTTCAATAATGGGTAGAACATCTTTATCAGAAAATCAATAAAGAATTAAGAAACTTGTGAAATACTTTAAACCACCTTGATTGAACTATGAATAGAACATTAACTCAATGGCAACAGAATATACACCCTATCTACTGCTCATGGATCGTTCTCAATAATACATCATACATTGTCAACAAAAAGTTTTCAATAAATTAAAAAATATTGAAATCATACAATGTACCTACTCTGTATGAAGCTGGAAATCAATAATAGAGGGAGAACTGGAAAATATATGTAAATTAAACAATGCATCCTTGAATTACCTACCAATCATTCAAAGAAGAAATCACAAGGGAAGTTAGGAAATACCTTGAGGCAAATGAAAATAAAAGTATAACATACCAAAGTTTACATGATGCGCCAAAGGTAGTGCTGAGAGGGAAATTTATTGCTGTAAATTAAAAAGAGGAAAGATCTCAAATTAGAGACCTAAACTCACAACTGAAGTTTCTAGAAAAAGAAAAGCAAACTAAACCCAAAGCTAGCAGAAGAAAGAAAATAAAAAATAGAGTAGATAAATGAAATAGAAAATTAAAAAAAATAGAGCAAATAAACAAAATCAAATGTTGGTTCTTTGAAAAGATCAATAAAATCAACAAAACTTTAGCTAGAATGACAAAGAAAAAAAGAAAGGAGATGAATAACTGAGATCAGAAATAAAAGGAGGATTGTTACTACTGATTCTAAGAAATAAAAAGGATTATAGGAGTTTGCTATGTGCAATTGAACACCAATAAATTATATAACCTAGGTGAAATGGACAAATTCTTAGAAGAACACAAAACTATCTACACTGACTCCAGAAGAAATAGATCTCAGCAGACCAATAACTGGCAAAAAACTCAATCAGTAATCAAAAACCTCCTAACAAAGAGAAGCCTAGGACAAGATGGCTTTACAGAGAATTTCATCAAACATACCAAGATTAACACCAATCTTGCTCAAATCCTTCCAAAAAATTGAAGAAGAAGGAACACTTAACTCATTTTGTGAGGTCAACAGCACTCTAATACCAAAGGTGGATAAATAAACCACAAGAATAGAAAATTAAGGAAAAATATTCCTTATGTACATAAATGCAAACATCCACAACAAAATACCATCAAGCTGAATCCAACAGTGCATAAAAGAATTATACAACATATTCAAGTAGGATTAATCCCAAATATGCAAAGGTGCTTCAACATAAGAAAATCAATTAATATAAAACACCACATTAACAGTATGAAGGAAAAACATAACATGGTTATTTCTATTAATGCAGAAAAGGCATTGGACAATATCCAGCACTGTGTCTTGATTTTAAAAAAATACACATAGAAAACTAGGAATAGAAGGAAACTTCCTCAATTGATAAGGAAATGGATGAAAAAAAAACATAGTTAACATCATACTTAGCGGTTACAGTGAAAGTTGTCTCTCTAAGATCAGATACAAGACATGGGTGCTCTCTGTCACCACTGTTATTTAACATTATAGTGGAAGTTCTAGCTAGACCAATTAGACAAGAAAAAGAAAAAAAAAAGCCATTCAAATTGGAAAGGAAGAAGCAAAATTTCCCCTATTTGCAGATGCCATGAATCTATTTATAGAAAATCCTGAAAACCCACAACAAATCTTCTACCCTTACAAAGGAATTCAGCAAAGTGAGAGGATACAAGATCAACACACAAAAGTCAATAGTGCTTCTATACACGAATAATGAGCAATCTGAAGAGAAAATTAAGGAAAAAATCAATTTACAGTAGCAAATAAAAGAATCAGATATCTAGGAAAAAACTTTAACCAAGGATGTAGTGCCGTATACATGCACAGCTTCAAAACATTGCTAAAAGAAATCAAAGAAGATATAAAAAACTGAAATTGCACTCCATGTTCATTGATTGGCTGATTAAATATTGGCAAGTTGTCAATTATATCCAAAGCAATTTATAGATTCAGTGCAATTCCTGGGAAATTCCAACAGCTTTGTTTACAGCACTGAACAATTATCAAATTTATATGGAAGGCTAAGGAGTTTCAAATAGCCAAAACCATTTTGGAAAAAGAAGAACAAATTTGGAGGACTTACATGTCCTAATTTTAAAACTTATCACAAAGCTTCCAGAATCAAAGCAGCATGGTGCTGACATAGGACAGACATAGATCAGTGGATTCAAATTGAGAGTTCAGAAATAACCCCTCATATCTTTGGCCAAGTGATTTTTGACAAAAGTTCCAAGCACACTGAATTGGGAAAGAGTATTGTCTTCAAAAAATGGTGCTGGAAACACTAATTATCTATATGTAAAAGAATGAAGCTGGGCCCAATGAATGATTACCAACCAGTATATATAAAGAAATCCAAGTAAATACAAAGAAAGACGAACAACCCCATTAAAAGATGGGTAAAAGACTTGAATAAGTATTTCTCTAAAGGAGATATCAAAATGTCCAAAAAAAAAAAAAAAAAAAAAAACATGAATAGAGACTCCACATCAGTAGCTACTAAGGAAATACAAATCAAAATCACAATGAAATATCTTTTCAAACCCAGTAGAATGGCTACCAATAAAAAATGGAAAATACGTTTTGGAGGAATATGGAGAAATAGGAATACTCATTCATTGCTGGTGGCAGTGTAAAATGGTGCAGCTATAGTGGATGGCAGTTTGGGGTATTCTTAGAAAATTATGTATAAAAATTAGAATATGACTCAGAAATCCAACTTCTAAGTATATACTCCACAAAATTGAAAGCAGAGACTCAAACAGATATTTGCACACAGATACTTATAGCGTCCTTCTTCACAATTGCCAAAAGATTGAAGACATCTAAATATCTATTGACAGATAAATGAATAAACAAATTGTGGTGTAAAAATGTGATAGAATATTATTTATCTGGAAAAAGGAATGAAGTTATAATATGTGCTACAGCTTGTATGTACCTTGAAGACATCAGGTTGTGTGCAGTAAGCAGACACAAAAGGACAAATATTCTGAGCTCACAGAAATAAAATATAGTATATATAGTATAAGCAAATTCAGAGTCAGAAATTAGAATATAAGTTACTGTGTGGGGCAGAGTCAGGTAGGAAATTAGGGTCTATTTCTTAATTGGTACTCAGTTTCTCTTTCAGGTGATGGAAAAGTTATGGTATTGGATGGCGGTGATTGTTGCACAACATTAAGAATGTAATTAACAGCATTGAATTATGTATTGAATCTGATTAAAAGGTGAAATTTTAGATTATATATATTTTACTTGAACAAAAATTTTAAAATAGGGCTGTACAACACAGTGAATTCTAATGTAAACTATGAGCTATAATTAATAGTTTAATTATAATAAAAGTTCTTCATCAGTTGTAATGAAATTACCACATGAATGTAAAATGTCAATAATAGAGGGGATAAATGGGAAGTGTGTATTTTCTGTAATTATTTTTTTTTCTGTAAACCTGTATCTTCTCTAATACACACACATACAACACATACACACAGATTCCTGCCCTTGGGAAGCTTATATTCTACTGTGGGGACCCATTTAATAAGTGACAGATAAATAAATTATGCAGCTTAGTAGAAAAGAAGAGTGGATAATATAACACAACTTAGAACAGAGAAAAAGATAGTGGGATTGTGGGGTTGTGGGGCGCTGCAGTGTTAAATGAAGTGGTAGGGTTGCCCTCATTGAGAATTTCAGGTTTGGTCAAATACTTGAAGGACATGAGGTAATTCGCTGAGTGGAGAGGTTAAGAAAGGCATCAAGGAAACTGACTCTAGTCCCTGAGGCAGGAGTCTGTCGGCACACCTGCGGGTGAGAAAGATGGCCAGCATGGATGGGAGGGGAAAGGTACTATGAGTTGAAGCCATAAAAATAAGGAGAGGGGTGGATCATGTGGGTCTTGTAGATCATTGTAAGAACTTTGATTTTCCTCTGACATGAAAAATCATTGGAGGAAAGTGCGGCTAGGATTAAATAACAGAATCTGTCTTAAATTTTAAAAGTATTTCCCTTGCTATTGAAATCACTGAGAATTGAGTATATATATTTGTATGAAGTTAGGAAGCTATTCCAGTAGCCTGGCAAGGTGGCTTGTACCAGGTTGGTGGCAGCGGATATTGTTGAAAGTAGTCAGATTCCAGATATATTTTGAACATAGAGTCAACAGAAACTCCTGATAGAATTTACATGTTATGTCAGAAAATAACAGCAGCATAGTTTTTTTCTTACTTTTTACATTTATGTATCTATTTACTTATCCTTTTAAAAATTGTTTGGGCCACTGAAAAGTTGGATCGATATCAACTGTAATGGTGAAAACTGCAATAGAGCAAGTTTCTAGGGTGGGGGTTGTAGGGAAGATTTGGAGTTCAATTTCTGACCTACTGAGATGCAGAAATGCCTAGTACGGGATTGAATTTAAGAATGTGGAATTGGGAATAAGATCTGGACTGAAAAAATAAGAAATTTCAAACATGTATATGGTAATGAAACTCACAAGAATAGATGAGCTAACCGAAGAAGTGAGCCTGATAGAGACGATGACCTAGAACTGAGCCTTGTAACATTCCAGCGTTAAGTAGTTTGGGAGATGGAAGTACTAATAAAGGTTACACAAAAGAAGTAACCAAGGAAGTAAGAAGGGAAAAACAAAGCAGGTTAGAGACTTGGAATAAAAATGTTTATTAAGGATTAGGAAGAGATAACTGTACCAAATACTGCACATTGTCAGGTATGATGAGAACCGAAAATTGACACAGGATATACCAATGAGGAAGCCATTGGTGACATTGTCAAAAACGGTTGTATTGGAGTGGAGGGTATGAAATGTTCTTGCAGGAGGTGAACATTGCAGGAGGTGAATTAGAAACACTAGATTGTTTCCAGTTTTTGGCTTTAATAAATTAAACTGCAATGAACATTCGCACACAAGCTTTTCAATGGGTATATTTTCATTTATCCTTTGTAAATATATTAGGGCATAATTGCTGTATTGTATTTTAGGTACATGTTTACTTAATAGCAAACTGCCAAACTTTTTGACTTGGCTGGACCTTTTTATGTTTCTATCAACAATGTGTGAGACTTCAGTTAGTTCCACATTCTATTCAACACTTCATTTCAATTTCTTTTATTTTATCAATTTTACTTGTTATTTAGTGTTTTTTCATTGTGGATTTAATTTGCATTTTTCTGATGGCTGAAGCTAAACATCTTTTTACGTGCTTATGTCCATTTTTACATCTTTGGTGAACTTTCTATTCAAATTATTTGTGTTTTTTCCTCGTGCTGTTTTTCTTGTTGAGTTGTAATATTTTTTACATATTCTAAATACAAGTCTTTTATCAGATCCATGTTTTACAAATATTTTTTCCAAGTCCTTGGCTTATTTTTCAATTTTTTGAATAGTATCTTTCAAAGAGCAAATGTTTTATGAATGATTTTTAACTTATGGTTTGTGCTTTTTAGTGTCCTATCTAAGAAATCTTTGCACAACCTAAAATATCGACAAATTTTCCTATATGTTGTATAGTTTTAGCTGATAATGTTTAGATGTGTGATCTGCTTTGAGTTAATTTTTGCATATGGTATGAGGGTAGGATCAAGGTATTTTCTTTTCCTGCTAATTGTTCTTGGACCTTGTCATGGTTAGGTTCATGTGTCAACTTGGCCAAGTTGTGGTACCTGTTTGTCTTGCTGGGCAAGTGCTGACCTGTCGTTGCAATGAGGACATTTCCTAGAATTAGATCATGATCACGTCAGCTGCACCCAAAGCTGATTCCATTTGTAATCAGCCAGGGGGAGTGTCTTCTGCAATGAGAGATGCTCAGTCTAATCACTGGATAACTTTTAAGAAGGATTCAGAAGAGACAGGTTCTCTTTCTGCTTCGGCTGGTGAGCCTCTCCTGTGGAGTTTATCCAGACCCTTCATCGGAATTGTCGGCTTCACAGCCTGCCCTGCGGATTTTGGACTCTGCGTTCCTGCTCACATATAAAGTACGTGAGACACTTATAAATTTTATATTTGCGAGTGTTCCCTGTTGATTCTGTTTCTCTAGAGAACCCTAACTAATACAGACCCTTTGTTGAAAAGAATGTGATTTCCCCCGATTGAAGAACCTTGAAAACTTTATCAAAAATCAATTGACTATACCTGTGTGACTTTATTTCTAAATTCTCTATTCTGTTCCATTCACCTGTGGGGATCCTTACACTAATACCAGACTGTCTTGATTATTGAAGATTTATAGTATTCTTGAAAATAAATAATGTTGATATTCTAATTTTCTTTTCTTTTTGAAATTTGTTTAGCCCTACAAGGTCATTTATGTTTTCTATAAGTTTTAAATCAGGTTGTAAATCTTTTCCCAAAAAAGGGCAGCTTGGATTTCGAATGGGATTTTGTTGAAATGACAGATCATTTTAGGGAGAATAGATACCTCAATGATATTGCATATTCTGGTCCATTAACACAATGATCATTCCATTTAGTTTTCTTTAATTTCTTTCAGTAATGCTTAGTCTTTTGGGGTGTATTGGCCTGGCATACAGTTTACTGTATTTAAGCTCAAAAATATCTTGTTTTTCTAAGATTGTTTTTGTGACGCCATTGTAAAACATAGTGTTTACTCTTAATTTCCGTTTGTCAACCAGATGAGGTTGGTTGGTGGTGTTTTTCCATTTTTGTACATTCTGACTTTCTGTCTACTTGTTTTATCAGATACAGAGAGTAGACTATTGAAATCTTCAGTTATAATTGTGGCATTTCTCTTTCTATATTTTTCAGATTTTGCTTCATATATTTTGAAACTCTATTACTGTGTGTCATATACACAATTATGATTGTTATGGCCTTTTGATAAATTGATATTTTTTATCAATTTTAAGTATCTCATTTGTCCCAGGTAATATTCAATTTTATGGCATCTACTTTGTCTGATATTAGTATAGCCACTCAAATTTTCTATTGATTAGTGTCTATATTGTATTTCTATTTCATTCTTTTCCTTCTTACTTATCAAAGTCATTGTATTTAAATTGGATTTTTGTAGACAGCATATAGTTTTGCCTTTATTTTTCTTTATCCAATATTGTAATCTTTCACTTTTTCTACAATTTCACCTGCCACTCTGTACAATGGCCTTTTGAAGGCTCTAGAGAAAGTAGATCCTTTTTATACCCAAGAGGAGCTGAGATCCAGGGAGATGAAGCTAATTAGGGTGACTGGGCCAGTACTAGAACTCAAGATTTCAGGTTTCTAGTAGAATGTTCATGTGGCTACTCTGCATGGAGATCATGAGGCAGACACAAGTTGTGACCCATTTTCCTCCCCAGGAAAGTCAAGGGAAACTGGCCTGGAGAGAAACCATTAAGGAAGAATTAAACCCCAGACTTTTGTCCTAGAAACCAGAAGTCAGCGAGGTACTAGAGGAAATGTACTTCCCCCTTTAGAGGAATGGACATTTGGGGATGAACTTCTTATTCATCATGACAGAATCTGATATTCTGTGATAGGGCTAGTCTTGAGGCAAAGCCTAACCAGGCAACTGCAATTTGACAGTAGCTACTTCATCACACAATTGTTTTCTCCTAATCATATCACTTCAAACAGTCATGAGCCATGAACTTTTAGCAGAAGAAATACGTGTTCAGTTAAACATTTTATGGTTATACAGAATTTTAATTTTATTTTTTGCCAAATAGATGGTGTTTTCTTCTGTTTTTTTTAAATTTACATTTAATACCAAAGAAAACAGTTATGCATATCTTACTGTTAATATGTTACTAGCTATAGCAACCTTGATATCTATTTGTTAATCTTGAACTTTTATTTGGGGTACTTAGACCATACAAGTCTACTACATTGCTATTAGTTTTTATTTGGGCCAACTATTCATTGTTCTTTTTTCCTGCCTTTTAAAAATTGCTTATTTTTATAAACCAATATAATCTTCTCTATTGATTTATGAGGTACACCTCTGTTGTTTTTTTAATTTTGTTTTTCAATCATTGCTTTTATGCAGTGGCTTGGAACATGCTATGAGTTTGCCACCCAGTGGCAATGTCTGGAGATCTTTTTGGTTGTCACAACTGGGGGATGAGGAGGTAGAGAGAGTATCCTGTAACTTACAGGGCAGCCCACCACAACAAATAATTGTCTAGCTCAAAATATCAATCGTGCTGATTTTGAAAAATCCTCTAAGGTTTAGAACACAGATCTTGAACTTGTAAGAGATTATCTTCAAATATTGTTATACCTTTTCAGTGCAGTGAAGTGCAATTGTAGGGCTTTCTCACCATTTCTGCTTATCCCTTAGATACAAATAACTGATTCTCCCTGTTCAAGCCATCTTCCTCCTCCCCCATTCTACCATAGCCATGAATTTTGCCTGTATCATTGCAAAATCCTAAGTATGCTTAGGTATCCTGCCTCTCTCTAAATGGCAAATGTTTTCTTTTCTTTTTTTTTTTTTTTCCTGTTTCAACCTAGGTCTAGACCAGTGGCAGTTGAACTTTGCCAGGTGTCAGAGCAAGTTATGCTGTGTTCAAAGCTTTTGTGTTCCTGCCCCAGGAGAAGGCGGATTTTGCTCTGTATCAAAGAAGGTTCCTCAAGGTGGATATATTTGGTGCCTATCCTTTAGTGGGAGCTGGCAGCCAACTTATATTCATGCAGGTCCTGAAGCATAAATGCTGCCTCCAGGTAATGCCACTCCACTTTTAAACCTAGGCTGATTCTTCATGCCCGCACCACGCAGGTGGTATTCACGGGTCTCCTACTTTGCCCCTAATTTTCTATGAGGGTCTCGTGGAGACCTGTGCAGAAGCCTTGGTAAGTGGATGAGAAGTCACTTTGCATCCAGAGCAGTAGGTAATCTAAACTGTCACGCTAGCCCACACTGAGCCTTTAAAAATTTGTCAAATTTTAGTTGTTTTTCTCTTATTTGCTCTTATGGAGTCTACCTCTTCCACTCTTTCATTCTTGTTCTGCCCCAAATGAAATAGAGTGTCTATCTCATCTCAAAAGGGCTTGTCACCATTTGGAATAATGTTCATCTGGTTTCCTTGTGGCCTCAACTCCCTAAAGGGCTTCAAAAATTATGATTTTTTAAAAATTACTAATTCTCTTTATTAGAGTTCTAGGGTCTTTCTGAGCACCAAATAATACAACAGCGAAATAAATAAGTGAAGAGGACATAGGGCAGTCCGATCTACTCAGCCAATATTCAAAATCTTTGGGAAAGTAGCTGCATATTAAGAAAACCATGAAGATATGAGTATTCATCTCTATCCTCACAAACATATACACATATACCTTAAAAGTTATACAACCCAATATTCACATTTGTACATATGATGAACTTTGATTTTTTTTACCCTATTCTACTCAAATATATTTTTATAAAAATTTGCCTTCTGCCTAATAAATTGATAACTTGACCCACTAAGGGTCAAATGGATCAAACATTTTTGTAAAACATTGCCTTAGAATATATTCCTGGAGGTGAAATTTCTATATCATAAATATTCATTTATTAGTCTGTCTTTTAATAGACAGTTAATATGTTTATTGACTTGTATTAAGATAGAGACATTATGAAAAATCCTTGCTTACTAACTAACTTGATGACATGATGGTAGGAAGACTATGAGAAAAAAAGAGTTAAATAAATAAGAAAGGGCTGAAAGTACTATATAAACATAGAATCTAATATTTTTTGGCAAAGCAATTTATGCATATAATAATTAAAAACTAATAGAACTATTTAATATGAACAGGAAATATCTTTCTTCCCTCTCCTCATTGCACTGTCACACTCACCAAAGTTAATCACTTTAAATGACTTTCATGGTTTATTTTGTACCCTTGAAATTTTACGCATGTTCAAGAAAATGCATGAACATATTCCCTTTTCTGGAGTATCAACTATTCACTTCAATTCATATTGTTTTATAACTTATCTTTTCTCCCAATTAATAAACTCTAGAGTTATCAGCATTTAGTTTGTATTTTTAAACATCTTCCTAACAAGGGTTTTTCTATAAATCATGCAATGCTTCTAGTTCATCAATATTTAGGTTTCATTCTTCAATTTTTAATGACTCCATACAATACAATGTTCACTAGACTATATTGGGCATATTGGTCTGTATAATTATTTCAGTTATTCTATCTGATAAATACCTAATAGTGGAATTACTAGATAAAAAACAATGTGTTTTAAATTCTAATATAGGCATATTAGCTTCACAAAAAGTTACTTCAGTCTATATTTCCACTTACTAAATGTAGGAATGCTTGATTCCTTAGATTTTCATCATATTGCTAACATTGAACTTTTTTTGCTTTCTGGAATGAACCGCTCTTGTTCATATTTATCATTTGTTTAATGTATAGCTGACTTCTGTTTGATACTATTGTGTGTGTGAGTGTGTGTATATGTGTGTGCATGTATGAGTAATTTTCCCATTAGTGTTTACATGAGAGACTGGGCTATAATATACTTTTGTTATATTTTGGAATCAATATTTAAAAATGAAATTAAAAAGAAAATGTTCATGTTTTTATTATTTCCTGTGCTTGGTTTTTGAGTTATGTATTGCTACCTAACAAAACACTGAAAAAATCACTGACTTAAAATAACAGTTTATTATTATCTCCAAGACTAGTGTGGTTTGAGTCTGCGCTCCTCTTTCTTGGGGTGTCATGTGGTTGCATTAGATGGCTGCAAAGATATAGTGCTCTGGAGGTTTGACTGGCTAGAACATTCAGAGTGACTTCCCTCTTACATATCATGCACTTTGATCCTCCTCTATGCCTCATTTCTTTCCACGTGACATCCCATTTTCAGGGCCTCTCCATGTGGCCTCTCTCTTCAGTAGGGTAGCCAAATTTTTACAAGGCAGCTGGCTTCCAAGAGTAAAAAGTAAAAGCTGCCAGGACGTCTAAATGCTTAGGCACTGGCTCAGGATCCCTCAGTGCTTAGGACTGGTTTGGTGTCCCTTCCACCTCATTCTTTTAGAAATGTCGATCACAGAGCCCTATAGATTAGCGGGGAGGTGATTACACAAGAATATGCATGGTATATTGGACTGCCAAAGTAGCTATCAAACAAATCCAGAAACAGTTTAAGAATAGTATTGCTGGCAGTTTTTGAGATGTAGCTTTCACATAAATTTTCAATTTCTATTATTGTTATTGATATGCTTATGTTTTCTCTCTTTTATGGACATAAGTTAAGCTTATTATTTTGCAGAACTACTTATAAATTTATACAGTTTTTCAATTGTTGCATAAAATTTTAATGAAATACTCTTTTAATGTTAAAATATCCTTTTTGGTTATTTTCTTCTTTTCAATTCTAATTTTATGCACTATGTTTTACCTCGTTTTCTTTTTGTTATACTAGCCATGGCTTATATAGTTCATATTTTCCTTTAAGAAGAACTCCTTTTGAGTTTATAAATAAGTTTTACTTTTTCCTGTTGTTTTTTAAATTTGTATTTCCTATTTATCCTTATTATTTGTTACTTTAGCTTTCCCTTTTAACAGGAAATGAGGGAATGAGTAATTGTCATTTTTCTTATTTAGAAATGCAATTGTTTAAAGAAATGAACTTTTCTAGGAGAAGACTTTTATTCGATGTGTTTTCGCATGTGTGTTCTCATTATCATTGATATCTTACTCTGTAATTTGAATTTTATTTCTTCATCGATCTGAAAGTATTTTAATACTTCTAGGTTTTAAAATTTCCAATATTTATTGTTTAATTATCCAATAATTATTGTTTAATTGTTTTAACTATCAATTTCTAATATTAAGTTATTTAATTAAATTCAATAGATTGTTTTTATTGAAATTTTATTTACAATTTAATAATAATTTAAATTTATTCAACTTTTGAATAATAAAATAATTAATGTCCCAACTTTCAGGGAGTTATTCAGAAATAATTCTTTGTGACTTTATAAATGGTTTTTTCACAATTTTAATTTGCATGGGGTCCCAAAAAGCTTTATTCTTCCTTCAATCCTTGATTCCTCCCTTCTTCCTTCCCTCTCTCTCTCCCCTCTTTCTTTCTACCTTTTAAAGCAATATTTATTCATTTATTTTTTATTTACATTGCTATTTCATTTTATTTCTTTTTAATTTTTACACTGAAATGTTGTTTATTTCAGAATGTTTGGGAGATAGGCATTTTGTACCTGAATTGTCTGATACCATCTGACCGCACCAGTCTCCATTTAAGTGAAATTAAATGTAAGCATTTTAAAATTTAAGTATGAATTAAGTTAAATTATATTTTATAAACCCTGTTTTATTTTAAGAGAATAGCAGTATTTTTAGGGGCAATGTAAATTTATAGGTAGGTTATAACTGGATATTCTTAAGGTAATAATACAGAAGGCTAAAATGGCACAGAAACTAATGTGGAGAAGGGAAATTGATCAATATGAGTACTTCCGATATAAAATCTGAAGACCAAAACGTATTTAAAAACTACGTTAAGATCACATTTCCCCAAGTGATTGATTTTTGCTTATATTAACAACAATGAGCAATTGAATCTTCTCTTATTGACAACATATTTTGTGTAAGGTTGCCTGATAACAGTCTGATGGCACTCTCAATAAATGACCATAATATTTCTTGTTTCCCACCATAAGCACCCCAATATAATTCTGTCTTTTTAGTTATTATATATTGCCTAACATCTTTACTCTGAAACACTTTGTGGGCAGAATACATGCAGTCAAATGTAGGTTAGGAAATTCAGCTCTGTCCACTAAGCTGATTCTTGAATTTCTCTCTAGGGCATAACCTTAAAACACAGCCTGAAAAAACATTTTGCCAATTAATTCATCAGCAAAAATGTGGTTATGCTGAGATGAAATAAAGTTAGACCTGTCTAGGTTAATAGTGCCATTCTGTATTAATAGTGATTTGAGTCTGATTTGATCAAATACTCTTTCAAATGAGGAAATAAAGGACCAAATTTTGCCAAACTCATTCTCATACTATGGAGGAAACCGACCCTTTTAAAAAAAAATTTTTTTTTATGTTTATTGTTCCCCTGGGGGGTGGGGGGTGCACTGTTCCTGGAAGTACTGCAATACCAGGTCGAGGCGTGGAGTGGACGGAGCGAGCTCCTATTCCATCTCCCAGCTCTAAAAATCCATTTAATATATTGTCCTCGGATAGAGGACGTATCAGATATTAAACTGATGAGAACAGATACTACACTTGATCTTAGCCAAAAGGCCGAGAAGTGATAAAACCAACACTTCTGAATACAGGGGGGGAATAATCAACATTGGTATGATAAGTTTTGACATCTCTGAGAAACACAGAAACTCGTTCAGGGTATTCAGCTTTGAGAGTCAGCAGAGATAACCACTTGAATGCCCAGTCAGAATTATTAATACTACTTTTTGGAATTGCATTATTCAGCTGGCAAGTCTTCATATCAGCTAAATTATGAACCCATTGCCCTGACTTCCCCCATCATCACTTTTTCATTATTTACATAAATTCAGAAGCTTCTCATTTTGGGAGTGCCAAAGAAATTTTTTATTACTTACTTCTGTCTCCAAATGTTCGTTGTTAAATTTAATTGTGCAGAGGGGTTGTTTTAATATTTACTGCTAACCACCATCAGCACTGCTCTATAATCTCTTTTTTGCTTGTTTGCATCTCCTATGCTATTAATAAACTTCATACCTTGCAATCAAATTATTCATTTAGCCACCACCTTAACAGCATGCAGCAAAAAGAGACAGCCTGTGCTCTACATTACAAGGAATAAATCTTTAATCCTTTGAACTAAGGTGCTAGTTATACAGTCAATACCTAGGGATAGAGAAAGCCCTGCTGTTCACATGCTATCTTGTTTCTATCTTCTGCCTTTGTACTTTGTTATTAGATAAGTGCCTCCCCATAATGATTCCTCACCCTAGACCACCTCAGCCTGCCAAAAGCAGAGGCCACAAAAATACAATGTCATAGCAACTGCAAGGACAGAATTACATCCCACTCCCACAGTGAGATGATTTACTACATATATGTATATGCTTACATATAGATATGCATATGCATCTGGTGAAATGATAGATGTTTACACTCTACTTTCTAAAGTGCCAGTTTGCATACCAGGAATCTTTAAAAACCTCATGAAGTCCATTGAATTATTTGACTAATTGTTTATCCTCATATTCTCTAGCTCTGGTTTTCCAGTTCAACTGCTGGTATATGCTACCTAGGGAGTACAGAATTGGCTCTAATTTCTCAATGGTTGAAG
This sequence comes from Tamandua tetradactyla, assembly GCF_023851605.1. Taxonomy (NCBI): domain Eukaryota; kingdom Metazoa; phylum Chordata; class Mammalia; order Pilosa; family Myrmecophagidae; genus Tamandua; species Tamandua tetradactyla. The sequence goes on from NC_135336.1 coordinate 42,288,082, forward strand.
AGAGAAATTCAGATGTAAACTGAAAACACTGAATGTGGACAATTTTTAGGTCTACCTTACTCTCTATTTCTTGCTCAATTGTTTAAGTACTTTATATTTTCTCTCTCTCCAATATATTCTATCTATGAAGGGTGATTAAATTACATTAAAACACCACTCCATAACCTGTGGCAACATACTTTCTTCTAGGCACTTTATTCACCAGCCCTTTAATTTTGGTTCTGTTTAATATTACTTCCCAAGGTTTAATAAAATTTCATGCTAACAGGCTATTTCCACCAGTTTTGCAAGAATAAAAGAAAATGATATATCATACAGTCCAACCCAGCTCTTGGAAGGCTGAGGTCATAGCAGCTGCAAGACCAAAGAACACACCAGGCACAGAGTCAGACATGCATTTTATTCGGACTTGTGAACAGGAGAATTTCTGGGGGTGGCTGTTCAGAAAATAGAGGTAGGAATCCACAAAAGTGGGAGTGCGAGGGACAGCTTATAAGAGTTTAAGAAAAAGACATTGCATAGGGTATGAGAACAGTTTCAGCACAGTCTCATGATTCTGGGGTCTGGAGATTTGTAATCAACATATATGTCAGGGGAGAGGAGTTTTACTGCTTTACAAGAGAAGTAGCCTGCGATACAATTTTACCTTCTTTCCTCCCTGAGAAGGTCTGGTGAACTTTCACTTCTGGCCCTGTCACATAGGTGGCTACGTGCAGCAACTTGCTCTCCATATGGAGGAGGAGACCAGGCCCTGGGTCTCCACATACACAATTTAAAAAATTTTATAATTGAAACATGTAAAAATAATTTTTTTTACGTTCCAGAGAATCTAAAATTCCATTAGAAAATTTTCTTTTGTCTGACTGATGATGTATAAGAACAGTGGGAGTCACGGGTGAGGTTTTTCTTGGAGGAAATAAATTACTGTCTCATCTACTCTCTCCCTCTGGGAATAAAATGAATGGTAATGAAATTCTAGTTGGCACAAAAAACCTTGCAGAATGTCTACCTTTTCTGGCTAGCTTTTGAGAACTTTTCAACTGAATGAAGGCACTAACTGTATCTACATCATTTCTTTTTCTCTTCTCCCATTGCATTCACTAGATTATAGAAGCAATGCAAATTATTTTGGATTAATGTCTTTCAATATCGCAGTCTGTAATGTTTGCTTTTATCTTCATTGTAAGAATTTCAGAAACATTTAAAGTATCGTTTGCTTTCAAGTTTTCTTAAGATCCAATGGGATAACTCTGCAGTAAACTTGAACTTTTTTCACACATAAATATAATATAGTTAGAAAAATATGAACCTTTTTTACTTCATTCAGAACTATTTTCCCCAGTGTGTTCTAAGGACATTGCATTCCTGGTTCCTCTCACAGGCTACAGAGCTCATTCTGTTGGGTCTGGCTGGCATCAAAAACAAGTGCTTGGAACCTAAGTTTCAATAAATATGTTAAATAAATGAATGCATTATTTATCTCTTTATCTAGCCATCCTTTTTTTCCAATGTGGAGTTATTAGTTATCTGCTATTTTGTTATTTGGGAATAAATGGTAAAGTGTTCATATTTAGGAAAAAAACCCACAAAGCTCTATGAAATACATACTTTCATATTTAATAGAATTTGTTTTTAAAGTTGTTCATTTCATTCCCTTAAACAGAAACATTTCTTTATTACTTTAATGTTGCAGTTTGGTTGTTTCCTTTATACTATTAGTGTAATTGATTGGTAGAATCATGGTTTTGGGAAACCATATAGTGTAATGGAATTTCTGAGGACCAGGAATTAAAATTCATTCTGACTTTATGCCTCTATTATTCTTCACCCTGGACACATCCTCTTCTGGAGAATGGTATTAGTATAATATCTATATCAAAGAAGAACAACTTTATGAAGCAAAGTATCATGCAGCTTTATCCAATTTATGGAAAAACGAGGGTGGAAAGCAAATACGGCTGGAAGCACCAGACCACTCATATTTTCTTCTGTTCTTTTATATTTTGGAGGTTCCATTGAACTAAAATATTTTATCTTGTAAATTTGGATGTCTTCTTGAGGAGCATTCAGTAACATTCATTAGACTACTATCTACAATTTATTGACTGCTGATTAATTAGGAGCACCAAAAGAGCAAGGAAAGAGCAGTAGCCTTTTGGAGCATGGAGTATTTAAAAAATTGACCAAGCATGGTTATACATTTTCTTCTGGCAAGCATATATAACTAAAACCACTCATTTTCAAGTCTGAGTTTCCTCCGAGATGCCTCCCTGAATTGTTCAGGTCACAAATTCCCTTATTCCCTTATCACTTATTGGGCTGTATTGGCTTTTTACTTATCTGTAAACCCCATTCCCCCCCCCCCCCCCCATTAATTTCTAAACTCTACGGGACAAGAGCTATAAGTGTCCTGATTTTGGCTGTTTTCTTATCCAAATAAACATTTGCTGAATTGAATGCTATCCAATATTTCAATAGCATGTGGAACATAGCAAGAATAAGTAGCAAGAAGTTGGGAGAGAGCGCTCTCATTTGAATCAGAAGAAGGGAATTTAAAAGAACCAGACCCCAAAAAGATGGTCTGTTGTATTATTTGAACTCTGAATCAAGCAGTTTGCTGAAGTAAAACAGATGTGCTGTTGAAATGAGAAAAATGCAGAAGAAAAGGAAAACTAAATTAAAACTTTATAATCTCAATCTTTACCCCTTACTATATGATTGTATTTTATAAAATTAGGACAGTAATACCTGACTTGAAACACTGGTATGAAGTTAGTAAAGTTAGCAAAATATTAGCCATTCAATTAATAGTACATATTCTTATTATTTGTTTGTTTGTATACCTTGAATGACAAGCTGTAAAACTTTTACAACAAAATTAAATATTGTGACAGTTTTCAGCACCTGAAAAATCCATGCTTATGATAAAGCAATGATCTTTAGAACAATATATAAAATAAAGCAGTGATCTTTAGAATCATACAAGCATACAGTTATGCTCTTTAGAATCGCTTCAATAAAACATTATTGATGGAATATTTGCATATAAAAATATCCTTTTATAGGAGATTATTTTGCATTTGATATTAAACTTTTAAGTTTAAGTTCCAAGGACATTAGAAATTTTAGTTTCATTGGTGGTCTACATCTCATCAAGCAGATCCTTTTATTTAGGTACCTTTGAAAATAGAATGTGATGGTATTGCTCCTTTTAAAACATCATAACATTGTCCAAATAAAGAACTAAACTAGACAATGGCTTATTTTCACATGTACCTACTATATATCCTTGTAGTAAATATTATCTGCCATACCTATCACAGAACTTTTTCTAAGCTATTTCTGCTATCACCTCAGTTTGAATTTAGAGATTTTGATCCATGAGGTAATCTATTCTGGGGAAAACAACAACAACAACACCTCATCCATATATGCTGTGTTTTCCCTGAAATTTTGTCTTTCATATTTAGTGGAAATAATCATATGAATTAGTATAAACAGCAGATTTTAAAAGGGATTAAGTTCCTGTTTTGTGAAGGGGTAAATAGTTAATGGGATATTTTTTACAAAAAGGCTTTTCGGTGGCGAATTAGGGGTTCAAATATAGCACATGTTAGACATGAACAAAAGTTATTACTCTATGAATGTTAAGTGGTGAGTTCGGTTCAGTTCCTAGTTCCCCTTGGAATGGTGCCCAGCCTCAACAATTGCACTTATTTTAGCACTGCTGACGGGAGCCTTCTCTGAGAGGCAATATTTGAATGGTCCCTGGGCTCCAGCATTTAGGAACCATCCTAACTCAAGGATGAAGGACAATAGAAAACATTTCTTACACCCTTTTGGTTATCTTGTAATAGATGACCTTCTCAGTTCAGTTCAGTTAGATGAAATAAATACTTCGGGACCAATAATACATGCAAGGTAGAATGAAATCAGTAAGATCTAAGTACCATTCAGAGAACATTGACACACACGGTGACCTCATTTTTCTTTGGATGCTGTATTGTGGTGGTTAAAAATATATATAACCACCGTTCCTCAAATTTCTCTCCATACAGAATAAGTAGGACTGCAGCTGAATTTAATTAGAGAGAATGGCTCCTTCCTTGGTCATCAATATGTTGATGGCTTTTAAAAGTCTGCCAGGGTCAAACATTTCTTAATAAGTATCTGACTGTATTTATCACAATTAACAAAACCATTTTGAAAATACTTAATAAGAACAATATGAGGAGAAATTAGACATCAAAGATTATTTAAAGAGTTAACAGCTTTACTTGAGAGTATATACCATTTTTTCCAAAGATTCCTTGTATAAGATTAATTTTTCCCAAGAATACCACTCTCCTCCTGACTTAAGTAGTCGGTTGTCATTTGTCAGATCTGATACTGGTTTCTCTGTGCTTCAGGTTCCTTTTATTTTTCTCCTTAGTGTTTCAGTCTTTGTTGATTCTATTGGCTGAGCAGATAATGGCTTCGTGTACTGTCTTTGTTCAGGTGATTGTGTATTGGAGACCCTAGACGCCTTCTTCAACATCTCAGAGTAAACCATGACCACTCCTGAGCTTGCTCACCTAAGTGCAAAAGTTTATACATATTTTTGATGATCTGTTGATTATTTTCTTTCTTCATGGTTGCTGTTTTTTATTTCTCCATACTTCATGTTTCTCCAGTTGTCCACATCCATGTTTGGGATGTAAACTCTTTCTGTCTGAGGTTTACTTTTTCCTACTCTCTGAATGGGGAGGGGAGATGTATCCAAAATTTGTGGGAAACCGTCAATAAGATAGGAAAGATTTGGGTTTTATGCAGTATTGTTAAAGAGTATTATTGTTAAAAAACACAAAATAGAAATTGTTTTGTGATACTTTTCCTTTTTCTTGTCTTCTTTCTTTTTATTGCTACTTAATTTAAAAGTAGTATCTATGGGGAGTGCAAGGGTAGTTTAGTGGTAAAATTCTTGCCTACCATGCAGGAGACCTGGGTTCAATTCCCAGTCCATGAACTTCCCGAAAAACAAAGCAAAACAAACAAAAAACAAACAAACAAACAAAAATTCAACAAATAGTGGCTGCAATAACGGGATACATACAGGGAAAAAATAATGAAATGTGACCCCACCATAGCATATAAAAATATTTATATATTTATTGTAGAAAAATTTGAATATAAAAAGTATAAAACAAAAAAACAAAATCACCATATGCTCACTTCTTAAAAAAAAAAAGCTATTTACTTTCTGCTTAATTACGTTCTGAGCTCTCCCAGTGTGAGAACACTCATTTGTATATATTTAGAAATATTTAAATAGAATACATTTTTATATAGATGTACTTATATAAATATGCATATATATTTCTATACTTAAGATTGATTGCAGTGTAAATGTTTCCTTATACTGTTCTACCTTATTATATTGTGAGTAATTTTCATGCCATCAAACATCCTCTATAAACATTATTTTTATTTTTTAAAATTTTTTTAACATTATTTTTAAAATGTCTTAATTATAAAATGAAATGTTAATTGTAGAGGTATGCTAAGTATAGACAAGTATAAAGAAGCTGTCAGCAGTCACATCACCCAGAGATACCTTTCATTATTGATATTTTAGTCTATTTCCTTTAGATATTTGATACATGTTTATGGAATGTTTTAAAAATGAATCCTTATGTCATAGTGTACAAACTATTTTATAACCAACTTATAGACATAGTTTGAATTTTTCTATGCCATTGAAGTTTTTCTCTATAAACATTATTTAATATAACTGCATAATAACCCACCTTTCATTTTTTGAGTTTTTCTGACAACTAGGCCAAAGCAGCAAGATTAAATTATATTTTAAACTATTTGCTGCCTGTTTTAGTTTGCTAATGCTGTAAGAATGTATTACACCAGAAATGGATTAGCTTTTACAAAGGAGATTTATTAGGTTACAAGTGTATAGTTGTAAGGCTGTGAAAATGTCCAAATTCAGGCATCCAGACAAAATGATCTTGACTCTGTAGGCCACTGGCATCTGGAACACCCCTGTCAGTTAGGAAGGCACGTGGTTGCATCTCCTAGTTCTTGTTCTTGGTTTGAGGTTTCAGCTTTTAAATTCCAGTGGCTCTCTTTCTAAGCATCCATGGCTCCCACTTAGCTTCTCTGGGTCAGATCTTCACTTTCATCTCTTAGCTTAGCAACTCCAAATGTCTGTGTCTCTTGGTTTCATCTCTCTGCCCTCTGTGTCAGTTCTGAGCTTTATGTTTTCTGCCTTTAATTCTCTTTATACAGGGCTCCAGTAAAAGGACTAAGATTCATCCTTGAATTGGGTGAGTCAAATCTCCATGGAAACAATTTAATCAAAAGGCCCCACCCAAGAATATGTCTGTATCCACAAGATGGGATTAAATGAACATGGCTTTTCTGAGGCACATAACAGTTTCAAACCAGCGCACTGTCCATTGTGAATTTTGAAAGGTCCAGATGAAATAGGAGGGAGAGAATTAGAGTAGATCTCTACCCACTCCATCCCCCCCTTCTTTGGTGTTCTGTGTTGTATTAGAAAATTTTATTTTTATTATTTGTATGTCTATATTTATTCATCAATAAAAATGTTAAATCAATTATGCATTAGCTATTAATATGGATTCAGCATTATAATTGCATTCTTTCTCCCTATTTATAGAGGTTTGCTGACAATATAAATGACAAACTGTAACAAGGAATTATGTGTATCATGTGTTTGGAGGAAGTCAAGCTGATAAGGAAACCCTAACAACTTTCTTGAACTTTGGGTTCAAGTGTTTCAAATGGAATTAATCACTGCTAATGAAATCTGGAAGTCATGGAGATGAGTAGCTTGTAGGGGAGTGGAGGATGGGGTGAGGCTGGGCTGGAAGGAGCGATATATCGAGGGATGGTGCAGCACCCTAGGAACAAAACAGTAAGGGGTTTCTAACACCCCAAAGCCTGAGCTCTGACAGGAGTTAAACAAGGGTGGATCCAAATTTCATAGAGTTGAATCATACCATTTTGGAGGCCCTCATTAAGACAAAAGATTATGAAATAATTATTATAAGATTGGGTAGAAAAGTGGTTATTTATTTAAAATGAGAAATTACAATTACAAAATGCTAAAATATGGCATAATCAAGAATAATAAACTAGGATAATCAGTAAATGAAGACCTGACAGACTAGATATATCATCATTCTTTATATATTTTTGGCTGCGCACTCTTTGATTACCTTTTCATATGATAAACATTTTGTAATATCATTTTCCATCAGAAATAGAAAGATAATTAAGTCCTTCCTCCAGCATGGTTGATCTGATATCTTTCTTTATTTTTGATAGGTTAGAGAAGGTTTTTTTTCTGTTTCAGAATTTGTTATTGATAATGACATGCAGTACTTTAGGGTTGTCAAATTTGGGAGAACCTCTATTAATTATCTTTAAGTGTGAACAGGGCATGAGAAGGTTTTGTTTTTTTATTGTTTGTTGTTATTTTTTTTTCCACAATAGCTAACCTTAAATACTCCTTGAGTTCATAACATTCATAACCCCTCTACCATCAGTGCCAAAGCCATCATTAAGTGCCCTTGTTCTGGCATATTACCATAGCTTCATCAATATAAGTATTTCACATCAAATCAGCAACAAGTTCAACTCTTTTTCCAACGACTCTCTCTTTTCATTACTCATATTATTATAAAAAACCTCAAATATATTTTTCATTTCTATTTGAAATTTTCTCTTCCACTTAATGGCTGGTTTGGTATACTCTGAATTACTATTATTATTTTTTACATGAGCAGGCACCGGGAACTGAACCTGGGTCTCCAGCATGGCAGGCGAGAACTCTGCCACTGAGCCACCGTGGCCTGCCCTACTCTGAAATTTTTTTAGTGTTATAATTTACTTCTAGATTTAGAATAATTCATATTATCTTATTTCATTTCATTTTATTGAGTAAGACTATTAAATGCCAAGATTTTAACTGGGCAATTCAGAGTCTTGACAAACTTATACATCCGCATAGCCAAAACCCAATCAAGATATCGAGCATATCCTGAACGTAGGAATTTTCCCATGTGCCTTTCTAGTCAAGCCCCAGCCCCATGCCCTTGGAGGCAACCGTTTGTCTCTTTTCTAACACCATTTATTAGTTTTGCCTATTTTTGAGCTTCAAAACAATGATGTCATACAATATTTTCTCTTTTGTTTCTGGTTTCTTTTACTCAAAAGAAGCACATAACAGAAATTCATTCTTTGTCCTTAGTTGGTGAGTAGAAATCCATTGTATAATTATAACAGAATTGTTTGTCTTCTCCCTGTGTTGGCATCTGGGTTGTTTTCAGTTGCTCTGCATCATGAATGTATTTATCAAGTTTTTCCAAAACTTGTTATTGAAAAGATTTTCTCTTCTTTGTTTTTTTATGTAATCAATTTTTTTATAATCTCTGTGTGACTCCTTAAGCTATTTGTCAATCTTTACACAAATTATACAGTTATTCTGGTTACTGTAGATTACGAATAGAACTACTATTAATATTCTTCTACAAGTCTTTCTGAGGGCATATGTTTTAATTCCTCTTTGGTAAATACTAAGTAGTATGCCTGGATTATAAGCCTGTGTTAACTTTTATAAGAAAACAGTAAATTGTATTTCAAAGTGACTATGCTATTTTTCATGCTTATCTTCATCAATATTTGCTGTTGTTTGTTTTAAATTTTGTCCGTCCTAGTGGGTGAATCTCACTGTGTTTTGGTTTGCATTTCCCTGATCTGCAATGATTTTCATTTCTTTGATGACTAATGATGTTTAGTGGTTTTTTTAAATGTATATTATCCATTTCTACATCTTCTTTTATGAAGTATCTGTTTAAGTATTTTACAAATGTATTTTGCTTTTTTGTTATTTATTTGTAAAAATGTCTTTATATATTCTGAGAATAAGTTCTTTCTCAGTTTTTGTTTTAGACATATATATTTCCCAGTTTTTGGATTACTTTTCATTTTTTAATGATGCTTTTTGAAGAAAAGAAACTTTTAATTTTGATAACATCTGATTTATAATTATTTTCTTTTGTGGCTGGTCTAAGTGATTTTTTTCCTACCACAGCTCTTGTTTACCTCAAACCTCTACTGTGTTCTCATGGTCTTTTGCAAGCTTAATAGTTTTGGTTTTTGGATTTAGATGTACAATCCATGTTGAATTATTTTTGTGTGTGGTATAGATAAAGATTTAAGTTAATTTTATTCTAAACATTTATAAAGTTATTATAGAATTATGCTGGAAAAAATCACTTTTCCATTGAATAGGTTTGTATCTTTGTCTACAATCAATTAACCACATTTGTATGAATCTAATTCTATAATCTCTATTTTGTCCTCTTGATCCTTTTGTCTGTCCTTATACCTTTGCACACTGCCTTGGTTCCTGTAGTGTCATAATGAGACTCATTATTAGATAGTGTTCATACTCTAACTTTGTTAGAATATCTTTATCAATGTTTCTAGTAAAATTCTGTTGGCATAGTAATTGAGATTGCATTCAATCTAAATGTCACTGAGAGAATTTAAAGTTTATACTGAAACTTTTAATTCATAAACATGAAATATTTTTCCAATTATTTGTTTTTTTAATATGTTAGATATAGTTTTCAGTTTGTTATAAAATTATTACACATCTATATTTAAATTTACTTTTAAATATGTTAAGCTTTTATTATACATGGTAGTATTTTAAACTTAATTTTAGTTTCCAGTCTTTTGCTTGGATTAAATAGAAACATAAATGATTTCGTTTATATTGAGATTACTACTGGCGACTTTGGTGTTGTCATTCAGTTGTACTAGTATTTTGTAGATTTCTTATGTTGTTTTGTCAACAGTGAGGTTCTATTAATAAAAGGAATCTTCCTTTTCCTTTTTCTCTATGATGCTAAAAATAAGCGAAGTAGATATTTTTTACCTTGGTCCCTTTCTTAGAGAAAAGCATTCAAGACTTCATCATTGAATGTGATTTTAGTTGTAAGTTTTACAGAGTTGTCATTTGAAAGGTCAGAGAAGTTTCCTTCTATTCCTGATCTACTAAGAATTTTTGTTTTTTCAATTATGAATAGATGTTGCATTTGCCAAATAATTTTTCTGTGTAGGGGATTACATTGAAGGATATTAGAATGGTAAACATCTTTTGTATTCTTGGTATAAATTCTACTTGAATGTGATATATTATGATTTGTATACCTGTCTGAATTTGCTTTGCTACTATTTTTTAAAATATTTTTTCTTGACTGATATTGATTTATAGTTTTTATTTCCTATAATGTCATTCACATAGGTGAGGGTCCCTGGGAAGCAGAATCTGAAATTGATATTTGGGTGCAGGAACTGTCTTCCAAGTCAACATTGTGTGAGACCAAAGACAACAGGAATAATTAGAAGAAGAATTTGGAATATGATGCAGTCACAACAAAGGCCTCATCTAATCCCACAAATTGATATGGAATAGGATGGCCTTTGGAATTGTTCCACATTGGAAAAGGGAGCTAGATTTTTGTAGTCCTGTATCAACTTGTCCCTTCCAGCAACTTGGGTAAATTAGTGCTTTAATTTTAAGAGATTGGGAATCACAGCATCTATTACAATCTACTCCTTACATTACTTGGAACTACCTGTTTATATAATTTTCGAGAGCAGATCCTTCTGGATTCTGTTGGGTCTCTCTTCTTGGGAGAAACTTATAAGAGGATTGTTAGTGGAATAAATTACAGTCTCTGTAGCTGATATTGAGCTTACAACTAATACTCATTCACACCTGTACTCTACTCTCTGTCCTAGGTTTGCCTCATCATGGTTAGCTGCTCTGCTATTGAATGAGGAGATTAAATAAACCATGAGGAGATTAGGCCCTGGTCACCATGTCTTTTTCAGGTTGTGGCTACTGTACTTATCAGTTAAAATACCATTTAAGTTGAGCTACAGTATGCAAAGGACACCCAGTTGAATTGTCAAGCTATTAAACATATTATTCCCTTTACCCACTGTGTAAAACCAGCCGACCTGCTCCCAATGTGCAGGGTAAATCATATTCACTATATAGTAGCTTCTTTTCTTGCATGCTGGCATCTCAGTACAGTACTCTAGGGTGTTCAGGTATCAGCCATAGCTTGAAATTTAATAATACTATTACTGCATTTCTTAAAGGATTCTCTTTCTGGTTATCAAGACCTCTGAACTTGCAAAGTCCAGAGTTGTATGGTGGAAAGTTGCATGGTGAACCCACCAAGTGGGTCAGTGGGAATGATGTAAGTGAGGATGCTTCTGATTCCACACTTTGTTCCCAAAACTCTACCTATTAGAGACACCCAAATATATAAGGAACATTGATTTAAATGGCATAGTATATCCTGCAGGATGGCACAAATCCTTCCAAGGTACTCAGCTGCGTCTTCAAATTCTATTCTCTGGTTTTATTAGGTCAACAGCTTTGTGTGGTACAGTGTGTGATAGAACAAGTGGACACCATGGTCATATGCCTCCATCCCTGCCGCCATGCACACACTGCGACAGCCAGTGACAGAGCGTAACTAACGCTAACTGTCTAAGTAATTCCATTTGGTTGTTTTTTGGCTCTTCAGTGAGGAATGCTCTCTGGTGGGCATTAAAATGAGATACAAAGATCAGCACACTTTGTGACTATTTCCATGAGTTTGATATTAAGCTTTGTCAAGAGAATTATCTATTTGATGGGAAGTAGCTTACTGAAGTCCCTTTACTCCAGTAGTGCAGATGGAAGATTAGAAGAGCATGAGGCTGAAATGAACATCTCTTAATTGGTATTTGGCATATTGGGGGAAATAAGATAAGGCTGTGATACCAGCATCATTAGTGAGATACTCCCTGCCATTTTGTCTTTTACAATCAGAAGAGTCTGTATTTAAGTTGGGTCTCACAATGTACCCAGGATTGAAAAATCAAGAACCTAATATATGGTGTTATTTTGTGACCTAATTCCCATAATACCAAAAATAATGACTAAATAGAGAGAAATGTAATCCTTTGTAGGACTTTAAGTTTCTTATTATTCTCTTTTCTCTTAAGCTTAGTGTCAGACTGATATTTCCATCTAAGCAGTATTAGCTAGTCGAGAGTAGTCCCTAGGATTGTCAACTGGGGTACGATTATCACCAAATATGTCTAATACAAATATTAAAAAAGTTCAACTCAAAGCTACTCCCAGTAAAACTGGACATTTTGCTTTTATAAATTGGAAAGGATATTAATTGTAAGTATGAATTTATTTAACACTGTGCTGCTGAATTCATACCCTGAAAATTACATAGATTAAGGATCTGAACAATGCTCATTAAGTAGGCAAAAGAAAGCTATTTCCATAAGTCATATTTGATCACAGAAAGAATTTACCTTTAGAAAGAATTTACCTTTACTAGAGTTCCAAGTGATCACTTCAATCACAAAGCCAGGTCTGTGGGAAACCCAATTTGGTTCTTGTCTGGCCAAGCATGCTGTGGGTATTTTAGGGTTGAACTTAAGTATGATACACTGTACTAAATCTAGACCCCCTTTACAATGTTATTATCTCTCCCACTGATTTAATTTATGTATTTAATTTTAGTTTCCAGGGAGCAATATGGCTAATTACTTGATAACTGCAGAACCTTACAAGTGAAATTTTTGCTTTTGTAATTTGTGGCACATCAAGTATAATAATGTACATTTAATTTCTTAAAAAAGAAAATTATGCTAATAGAATATTTGAATAAAAATGTGTACTTTGTGTTGGATTATGTTCTCTACCTACTAATTTATATTAATACAAGTCAGAAAGGAATTTTTAATAAGCCACTTCAACCCCAAGCCAGCAATTGCTGAGAACATTATGCAGGCAGCGTCCCCTCCCTTATACAGGGGAGAAAAGAGTGTCATACAGTTCTGGAAGGCCATATTCCTATTAGATAAAATTCCATAGAGAATATTGTCTAGCTCTAGTGTGTAAAACAGATTATTTGGAGGTATGGACTTTGGTATAGGATTAAATTTATTTGTAAACATTTTAGACCTGAGCCACTTTCCTTCATACAAATTTGCATGGCTACTAAAAACCAAATAAGTAGAATGTGAGTGAGCAATTTGGAAAAAAAGTATTTTATCTCTCTTTTTTTTTTTACTTTGTATAATTCATATTTGATCAGAGAAAGAATTTACCTTTAGTGGGGTGCCAAGTGATCACTTCAATCACAAACTCAGGTCTGTGGGAAAACTGTATTGATTCTTGTATGGCCAAACATGTAGTGGGTATTTTAGGGTTGAACCTGAGGTAAGATACAGTGCACTAAATCTAGAAGAGAAAGTGCTTTTCAAACTTGAATCCAAAGACTATTAATTGGTTCTAAATAGTCCTGGGAGAATATAGGCATTGGGAAGTGGGAATTAAGATTAAAAGCCAAATGCCTTGGGTCTACTACTGCCATTTTTATTCATTTATACTTCTACATTAATTTTTTTAATTGCTTTTCTTTCTTTTAAAATAAAGCCACATATTTGGGGTAAGACTGACTTTCAGTCACCACTATGGGTAGAGTATAGAGTTAATGTGTTTGATTGAAAAGACAATATAGTGACTAGTCATTGCAGCACTCATCTGCCATAAGTAATAGTTTGGTTGGTTTTTTGCTCTATTATTAATTTGGTTTGTCCTTGAAATCTGTGACTATCTTCTCACATGCATGTATGACAGAATAGGGGGTGATAGAATTGTATCATATTACTTTTTTGTTGTTGATTCACTAATGTGCAATAATTTGGCAAATTTGCATATTATGTGCCCTTTATGGATTTTTTATTTTTTATGTGCCAGGTGCTTATTGCTTGTGACGAAAGCTATGGTAGTTAAACTAGGTTTGTTTCAACCAGGATGACAGTGTAAGATGACAGTATAAGATAGTATAAGACAGGGTGCCATTTTCCCACAGAATCTTCTAATAGCTAGCAAAAACTTGCAGAGCCATCGTCTTCAAAACTTTAGAAAAGAGTTAAAAGGGTACAGTAACAGAAGCGCCAAATCAAGAAAATGCAGCTGTGAAAATACTACGAGAAGCTCATGGTGCTCTTTCTGGCTCTTTTCTTGTCCCCTCCTTGGAAAGGTATGGAGCCAGCCTGTACTCTAATTATGGGCCCCTGGCCTTGTTCCTGGAGTCCCCGGCCTGTTGTAGCAGAGAAACCCCAATGTGCATAGCAGGGAGCCTATATATTGGTGCAAATTTATTTGGTGGCGACCCAAAAGACTGAACCAGGAAATTCATCTTTGGCTCATTCGCTCAGCACTTGTCCTGTAGATAGAAGAAGCTTGCTGATAGATAAAGCAATGTAATAAACCATTAAGGCAAAACATCCTTGGGTAAAGATTACTGACTTTAGTACATAAAACAGAGAATCCAGGACAGGGGGATGTCTATTTCATGGACAGTACAAAGGACAGTCAAATTCTTATAAAGCAATTCCTAAGATCATGAGCAAGTACATGCTCAGGAAAAGACACCTGCTCAGAAAAGATAGAGGGGTCTTTGCACTTTGCTTTCGCTTAAGGTTGATTTACTTCACAGAAGGGCTAACTCTGAAGGAGAACACCAGCTAATGAAGCACCAATTTGGTAGGAATGGTAAAAGTTGTCTTTACGTTTGTTTGTTTGTATTTGCTAGCTTCTGGCACTCAAGGAAATCTTTGTCATATTACTAGCTGGGTGCAAATATAATGAAGTCAACTCAGGGAGTAAATCACAGAACAATTACATAAAATAATAAAATGTACAGGGTACAACAAAAGGGTACAAAACAAAGAAATAAGAAATGATTCCCTATACAAAGGAGGAAGATAAAAATCAAGAAACAATGAATGAAAAAGAGCAGACTTTAACATAGCAGAAAAAGTCATTTAAAAATGATCTTCAATATGCTTAAAGAGATAAAGGAAAACAGAGAAAGAACTAAAGACTACTGGGAAATTAAAGAATGAAGAATATGAGAATCTCAATAGAGCAATAGAAATTTTTAAAAGGTATTAAACAAAAATACTAGAATTGAAGACTATAGTAATAGAAATGAAAAATTCCTTGGAGGGTTTCACCGGTACATTGGAGCTGGCAGAAGAATCAGACTCAAAAACAAGACAATTAGAAGGATTTAGGCTATGTAGACAGTGAATAAAAAGGAATGGAAAATAGTCACAGAGCATAAGGGATCTCTTTGATACCATCAAGTGCCACAGTATAGACATTATGGGTATTCCAGAAGGAGGAGAAATAGGGAAATGGACAAAAGGAATATGCAAAGAAATAATGACAGAAAATTCATAAATTTAACAAAGGACTGAATACACATTCAAGAATCCCAATGAACTTCAAACAAAATGAACATACCCAAACATACAGCCATCAACTAAATGAATGCCAGGGAGGAGGAGAGCCTTCTGAAAGTTTCAACAGAAAAGTAACAAGTTATGTTCAAAGGATCTCCAATAAGATTAAATGCTTGTTTCTCAACAGAAAGCAAGAAGGCAAGAGGGCAATGGTATAAAACACTTAACATGCTCGAAGAAAATTCCCAACCAAGCATTTTATATCTAGTGAGACTGTCCTTCAAGAATGAGGGCGTTGTTAACACACTCCTAGGTAAACAAAAGCTGAGGGAGATTCTCACCCTTAAATATGCCTTACAAGCAATGCTAAAGGGAGTTCTTCAGACTGAAGGAAAAGGCACTAGACTGTGGGTCAATTAGAATAAAGAAAAAAAGACCTATTGTAAAGGTAACCATATGGGTAATTATAAGTGCTAGTACTATTTTATTGTATTTTTTGCAAGGTAATTCCACTTTTTACTTATTATAGGTTCTAAAATGAAGATGAAGAAAATTTAATGATATATTATACTTTTGGACATGCAATGTATAAATACAGTTTGTAAAATTATAGCAAAAAATTTAAAGAACGGAGGGGTAAATGAACAATGTTAATTTTTGCTATTGAACTTAAATTGGTATCAAATCAAACATGATTGCAACAGACTTAGAATTTTAAATTTAATCTCCATCAAAATCATGTAGAAAATATATAAAAAATATGTATAGATGGAAATGGTATACTACAAAAAAATAAATATGAAAGTAGACCTTTGAAAAAATTAAGGGACAAAAAGTATATGACTTAGAAACACTAAATATCAAAATGGAAGAAGAAAGTCTTTCATATATCCTTGTATTTTCCATGTAATGGATTTAACTCTCTAGACAAAAAGACAGAAAGAGGCAGAAAGGGTCAAAAACATGACCCAGGGCAGGCCACAGTGGCTCAGAAGGCAGAGTACTCGCCTGCCATGCTGAAGACATGGGTTTTATTACTGGTGCAAAAAAAGACCCAGCTATATGCTCTTTACAAAGACACAAGTAGACTGAAAGATTGAAAGGACAGTGCTTACTAGTCACTAGTCATTGCAGCACCCATCCTGCATAGGCAATAGTTTGGTTGGTTTGAAAGTGAAAGGATTGAAAAAATATAACACATAAATAGTAAAGAAAGAGACCTAGTATAGCTATAGAACAGAATTGAAACTGTTATAAGGGACAAAGAAAGTCACTATATAATGATAAAGGAGTCGATTCAACAAGAAGACATAATTATAAATATATTTGCACTTAACAGCAAAGCCCCAAAATATATGAAGCAAATATTGACAGATTTGAAAGGAGAAATAGATGGTTCTACATTAACAATAGAAAACTTCAATACACCACTTTCAGTAATGGATAGAACATCTAGACAGAAGTTCTAAAAGGAAATGTAAGACTTGAAGAATACTATAAACCAACTGGACCTAATAGACATATATAGAAATCTTCAACCAACAGCACTAAAATACACATTCTTCTCTAGTGCGCATGGATCAGTCTCCAGGTTAGACCATATGTAAAGTCACAGAACAAGTCTCAATAAATTAAAAAATATTGAACTCATATAATGTATCTTCTCTGAACACAATGGAATGATGCTAAAAAATCAACAACAGAAGGAGAACTGGAAAATTCACAAATATGTGGAAACTAAACCATACACATTTGAACAGCCAATGGGTCAAAGAAGAAATCAAAATGGAATTTAGGAAATATCTAATGAAAACACATGCAAGAAATTGCCAAAAGATGGGAGCAATGTGAGTGTCCACTAACAGATGACTAGATAAACAAAATGTGGTGTATGCAGACAATGGAATATTATTCAACTGCAAAAAGTAATGAAATTCTTTGAACGACATTGAGGAAATCGTGTTTAAAATAAAGCAAATACAAATGACCAATTTTGAATGAGCTCTCTCATGTGAAATAATTAGAATAAGAATATTCATAAAGTCAGAAACTAGAATATAGGCTACCAGGGGCCAGGGTATGTATAGGGAATCAGGAGTTAATGCTTAATTGGTACAGAGTTTCTTTTTGGGGTGATGGGAAAGTTTTGGCAATGGATGGTGGTCATGGCAGCAAAAGATCGTGAATATAATTAACACCACTGAATTATATGTTTGAATGTTGTTAGAAGGGAAAATTTTAGGTTGTATACATATTGCTAGAATAAAAATTTAAGAAAAACCATAAGAGTATACAACAAAAAAATAGTGAACCCTAATGCAGACTATGGACTATAGTTAATAGTACAGTTTCAATAATATTGTCTCATCAGTTGTCACAAATGTACCATGCAAATGCAAATTGTGAATATAGGGAATACTGTATGTGCAACAGGGTGTATATGGAAAATGTATTTGCTGCATCATTTTTCTGTAAACCTACAACCTCTCTAATTAAATAAATAAATAACAGCAACAACAGCAAAACTAGGCCACATCTCTGCCTCATGGAGTGATTAGACATGTATTAGCACAAATTTTAAGCTAAAATTGGAAATACCTATTAATTTCCCATTCACAATCCTATTCAGTTTTTTGTACTACACCCAAACAATATAGTAATATAGATAATGAAAGCCTGTTATTGTTAGCACTATGGCTGAAGATTATGATTAAGAGCAGGGATTTGAGGTGGGAATCGAAAAAGCTTAGGCAAACATCCTGTCTCTGAAGTGTATTAACTCTGTGTGTTTGGGCAAGTCGCTTTCATTCCCTAAGCCATAGTTGCATCATCTTACAATAGAGACAGTCACAGCATGTATCTCATAAGGTTGCCGTGAAGAGGACATGAGATAATATACGTAACGGCATTACAAATTCCTAGCACATAGTAAGCATTCAATAATTAGCAGCAACTAAATGCACAACGGTCATAAATACCTCAGCAAGCCTTCTAACATATGTAACAGATCATTGCATTTTTAAAACAAATTACCTAACTCAACTTGATAGAATTTTTTAAATGTGGTTAAGTCTCAAATTATTGTAAGAATTTTTGTTTTTAATAATTACACCATCATGGCTCACTCAATTTTTATCTGTTATGTAGAATGTGCCCCTTAAGTTATTCAAAAGCAGACAGGGTGGCTGGTTTCATTGCATATCCTAATTTTTTATAAATAGAAATAAAGCATGGAATCAGAATGGTAGTCAAACCCTCTCAGTTCAGAGACGAGAAACAGGTACAGAGAGGGGAAATAAGGCAGATCAATACTTATTTTTCCAATTATCTTTTCACAATTTAAAACTTGGAGCCCAAAAATATAAAGTTTACTCTCTGCTCTTTAGGCAGTTAGGAAATTGTTTAAATTCATGTGATGACCTTTAAATTCCCGAACCATCAACTCAGTAGCACAACATTGTGAAAGTAATAGCAACAATGAATTACAGATTTAAATATGGCTAAAAAGGGAAATTTTAGCTTATATATGATACTAGAATTTTTTTTTTAATCCATGAAATTGTACATCACAAACAGTGAAGCCTAAATTAAACAATGGGCTATAAATAGTACAATTATAAAAATATCCTTTCGACAGTTGTGACAAATGTACCACACCGATACAAGGGGTTAATAGGGTTGTATTTGTATTTTGTAACTCTTATTTTATGCATGACTTTTCTGTAAACCCACAATTTTTATAAGTAAAAAAAGATTAAAAAGTAAAAAAGTAAATAAACCCAAGAAGAGTTGAGGTAAGGTGATGTCAACATGCCATGAATTCTGGTGACATTCGCATAGTACTTGCTTGTGCTGGCAAGATGCATGAAATTTGGCCTCTTATTCATGAAAAGCTCCTCCCTTCCTCCCTTTGATTCTATTATTTACTTTTTTTTTTTTTTTTTTACAGAAGAATGTAGATTAAAATCAGTGGCGGCACCAAGCCAAAGTTTGAAACATTTCATTACAGTAAGACTCTTAGAAACATTTTCAAAGCTTGGAGTCAAAGTCAGTGTTCTCTGATGAGGGTTTTGTGTGCTTTTAAGGCTACATGATCAATCTATTCTTTTCATCCTGCAGATTCAATAACCTTTTTCATGAATTTTGGTCTGTGCACTTAAAGACATTTTGCTTATAAATTACATTATAAAAATAATACTGTCTTCATGCTAAAGAAAAGTGTTTCCATGATTGTGGGTCTTTGCACTGCAATGAAAGCTGGTTTATATTCTAGTTTATGGAATATTCTGGGCATTTTCATTATTTAATATGTTCACAGGAGATGTTCCCTGCTCTTTGTAAAATTATGCCTGTTTTATTAATTGTTCCTCTAAATTAGCTTATCTGAGGTTATGCTGTCCTTGGACAGTTAATTGTTCTTTTCTCTGTGTTCCCATAATACTCTCTTCACGCCATTATTATATCACAGAGCACATCAGTTTATAATTACCTGTTTACATTATCTGTCTTCCACTAGGCTTGAAACAATTTGAGAGCAGAGACCAGGTATCCTTTATTGTTATTAGACCAGCATCTAATTCTAATAAAGATCTAAACTAGCCTTGGTGCAGGGTGGTAATTTGAACTAGTATTTATATCATGGGGTTTAAATTAGACATTTTTTATGACCCTAGTTGAGACTCTTTTGGTGATAGGATAGAGGGAAAGGGGACAATTAGTGTTTACTGAGTGTTAACTATGTATACTGTTTATGGTCTGTGTCATTTAATCCTGAAGATAATGCCTGCAAAGAGGTACTTTTTTTAGGTTAGGAAGTTTTTACTCAATACGGTTTAGAAACCTGCCCATCCTCACAAAGGCACTAAGGACTCAGGATTTGAAATCATAACTCTCGCCTCCAGAGTCACTATTCTTTTATATAACCCTGTGACCAGATACAAAGGATCAGGGGAAGGTTAGAGACAGGTTCTGGTGTCAACTTGGCCAGGTGATGGTACCCAATTACCTGGTCAGACAAATACTAGCTTAAACATTACTGCAAGGATATTTTGTGGCTAGTTGATAAAACAGAAGGCTGGTTTACTAAATCATCAGTCAGTTGATTACATCTGTGGCTGATAACATCTGCAATAAACTAAGGGAGTGCCTTCCGCAATGAGATAATCCAGTCTGTTGGTTTTCATTCAATCAATTGAAGACTTTTAAGGGAAAAGTCAGAGTTTTTCACTGCTTCTTTAGCCAGCCAGCCTCTCCAGTGGAGTTCATCCAGACCTTTCATCAGAGCTGTCAGCCTGTCCTGCTGATTGTGGATTCATGCATTCCCATGGTTGCAAGAGACACTTTTATAAATCTTATATTTACAGATAGCTCCTGTTGGTTCGTGTTTTTCTAGAGAACCCTGACTAATCCACAGGGTGATAGTGAAAATAGAGCCAGGAGACTTTCTAAAAGGATAGGGCACACCATAATCACAAGGAAGTAAAGCTTTACCTGTAACATAAAAGAAAGAGAAAGTATTTTCTATTTCTGGTCTTTAGTAACTATGTATTCATAATTAGTTTTTGCCTACTATATGTCAAATATTATACTGGATATGAAGATTAATAAGAAAGTGTTCCTGACTTCAAAAGAAGTTTACTAATCTCATGGAAGGAGATGGTAATATAGTCAAATTTATTTCATGTAAACACATATGATATAATACAGCAGGATATTTAAGAGCACGAACATTGGAATAGTCAGAACTTGAATTCAAATTTTAATCCTCTCATTCCTGTCATTCAAATAACTATAAGATCTTGGGCAAATTATAAATAATTATGCATCATTTTTATCATTTGTAAAATTGAAAAAATAGTAATTCACTCATTGACTTGTGTGGATGGATTTAGATGTTATATGTCTTGTACATTATAAAGTGCTTATTATTATTATTTGTTATTGTGTACAGGCTATGATAGATACATGAATTTAAGTAGTTAACTTCCTACTAGCTAAAAAAAAAAAGAACTTTCAATCCTGCAATTTATGAGGAAAAAGGAGGGTGATTTTGATTTTGTTTGGTTTTAAAAAGCAAATTAAAGTTTAGGAGCCCTCTATTAAATAGCCTGCATTGGAATTGTATAAGGACAAGATTCCTGGCCAAAGGAAATAAAAATGGATGTGAAAACTTCTTATTAACCAAACCTCATCTGCATGCATTTAGTTTGTATTTGACAAAACAATGAAAGTCACCTTCAACTCATTCATTTCTAGTTAAAATATTTTTGCAATCCACCATGCACATAAAATTTTGGTGAAATTGCCTGTAAGCATGTTGACATGTGTCATATGCAGCAAAGTTTTTTTTTTTTTTTTAACTTACGAAAGTAGAACGTACTGAACATTTCAAAATAGAGTTCATAGTGAGTAGGTAGTAATATGTTGTGGAGACCACTCATATTATTACCTCGATGTGGCTGATTAGTGTGTAATCAAATAAGCTATTATAAACCACATATGTGCTTAATGAATCTCTGGAGAATTAACCTTTACTTAGCATAATCCATTTAGTAGATTTGCATTGACTACCCAGTGCATTTTCACAAATTATTCACACTCATTTAAACTTGAACTTGCAAACTCAATAATCTTTAAAAGCACCAAAGAAGTTGCTGTGTTTGATCAAGCAAACTAAATATTTGCAATTCTTTTTGAAAAGTCACTTGTTATTTGAAAAAGTCTTTGTTATCTGAAAAAAGATGATCTCAACTATTTCTACCACTTTGATAACTTTATTCTTGGGTCTGGCTCATGTCTGCTCTGACCTTTCTTAGGGTACCTGTAGTAAGATCAATTCATGTACTTCTCTTGTGAGTTAAACCTATTGTCCAATTGTTCAAAGTATTAAAAAAGATCTTTTTTTCCCCAAATACAAGCTCAAAGTACCTTTTATTTAGCTCTAGGGCACTGATCTTTTCCCTGCTACACTCAGGGACAGTGAATAACTCCCTTACTTCATTTATATCTTTACCTTGAAGTTATAGACTGTGATAGAGTATCTGCTAGTCATCCTTTCAGTGGCCTCCTGGAGAGATATGGTACCCTCTCAGTATTTCTTTACATTTTATCATTCAATCTTTTTGTTATTTGTGCTACCTTTTCCTTTCCATGTTTTTCTGTCCTTTTCATTAACCTGCAGATACTTGGTCTGAGTCACATATCCCTTTTGATTGTCATGCTAGGACTAGGCAGCCCTTGCTATTCACCTGTTAGTCAGTTTCTTTATCATTTAGTCCTCATACTAAGGTTCTACCAGCTGTATGTTTTCCTTTCTCTGTGATGCTAGTAATACTCAGGAGATGATTTAAGTGCCAAAGTCATATTCCAAAGCTAGTCAGAATTAAATCTTCTCCTGAAGCTGCAATTCCGTTTGTCCTAAGAAGGAGAAACTTGTACCAAAGGTTACAATGGGACTAAGTTTTGAGGTCCAGAATGCTTCACTAAACATTAGTTACAGAAAATCACTCTTTGGATATTAAGAAATAATTATTTCAATTCAGTCTTTCTTAAGAATCATCATGCATTTTTATTCAATAATTATTTGTGAATCAATTGATAAGCACATGCTATGTTTAAAGCATTGTGCTAAGTACTGAAAGAATTAAAAATATTGATTTATTTCATTTATTCTTTGTTTTCATCTAAAAATGGAGAACTATATGTGCTGATGGAGTCATTCCTTCCCCTCATCAACTTTGTACCCAGTGGTACAGTTGCTTGAGTAATTGTGTATGCATTGGATAGTAGTCAAACCTAACTAGTCACGCCACCTGGTCAAATCTGAATTCAGCCCTTGCTAGATAGGTACAAATTATCTGACTTCATAAATTCTTATATTTCTTTTCTGTAACACTTAACATCATAATAATTCCTGTCTCATGGTGGTATAGAAGCTATTAATGAGGTCATCTATATAAAACACCTATTACTAACACATAGGAAGCACTAAGTGCTTGTTATATTTATTTCATGCTTATAGTGGGCATTTGTTGTGTTGGCTGCTCAGCATTCAAATACTTTTCTTATGTAAAAGAGATCTCAAAATAAGAGCATGGAAGCCAAAAATGTCTGGCCCAGAGTTGGAAAAAAGGGGGAAATATTTTTGCCCACCTCTGAAACACAGCATTTTCTCCTGGTGTTCTAGTTTGCTAGCTGCCAGAATGCAACACACCAGAGACGGATTAGCTTTTAATAAAACGGGATTTATTTGTTAGTTCTTCTGAGGAAAGGCAGCTAACTTTCCACTGAGGTTCTTTCTTACGTGGGAAGGCACAGGATGGTCTCTGCTGGCCTTCTCTCCAGGCCTCTGGGTTCCAACAACTTTCCCTGGGGTGATTTCTTTCTGCATCTCCAAAGGCCTTGGCTGAGCTCCAACTGCTGAGATGCGGTATGCCAAGCTGCTTGGGCTGTGTTACGTTGAGCTCTCTCATTTAAACACCAGCCAATTAAGTCAAATATCATTCATTGCAGCAGGCACGCCTCCTAGCCAACTGCAGATGTAATCAGCAACAGATGAGGTTCACGTACCATTGACTCATGTCCACAGCAACAGAACTAGGTGCCTTCACCTGGCCAAGTAGACAACTGAATCTAACTACCACACCTGGTATCAGTACAAAACACAGCATCTGTTACACATTAATATTTGTTGCCACAGTGGAGATTCTGAAATAGCAAAATGAAATGTCTGGCAGTACTAGGAGTGTTTTGTGGAATTATTCCTTTGGAAGCAGATGGTTGGTTGGCTTCCCCTGTCTCTCATCTGTCTTCTAGTTTTCTTTTTTGCCCCAAAACTCTGAAAAGGCAGTAAACTGGCATAACCTTAGGGCTCACCTTCTTTGTTTTTTGTATATCCGATGTCTAATTTCTGTTCCTTGCAAATATATATTTGGTCCATTTTTAAGGATCTTTCAGATGGAAGGGTACATCTGACTAATTAAGAGTTTGTGTAAACAGAGTTGATCGCTTCTCAGGAAACAGAGGAGAAATTACAAACCATTGAGGAAGACTTCAGTTATGATTGTGAAGCTATATTCCCCACTTCTCTGTTGTGGGTCTTGATTACAATTTAACTTAACAAACATTTCTTCCAAATTGTTCTTCTGAAATTCTGCTCTCCTTTGTCTATTAAATACAATGTCTCCACGATAACCTTTAGTCAATATCTTTAAAGATCACGTTTTATTTGTCCCTTTTCATAGTATATCACTATACTCTTATAGTGATATACTTATATATTATATATATATATATAAACTCTATATAATTATTGCATTATTTGGGGCTGTAGATATTATTGGATGTGGAGGACCTAGTCAATATCATGGGTGCCAAAATATCTAGTAAGGTCTTGAAATGTTTAATGAATCTGGATAAAAATAGATAGATTAGAAGGGGTAAAAGGGGAACTTTCAAGGCCGACATGTTTAATATAATGGTGGTATTTCAGTGGAAATTGAAAGGTCTTCCTCTTTTTGCTAAACTTTTCAAGTATATCCATTTGGGAGGTGAAAGTGTTCCTATCCTGTTTCCTAAGGGGACCCTGGAAAGACATCTTGATGGTCCTGATATTGTCATCCAGGACCACAGTAGATATAACTACTGTTAAGTGAATCCTGCAACCTACTTAAAAACTTGTAATGGTTCCTCCCCTTCTCAAGAATTTAAGACCACACAACTTGGTCTGAACTATAAAGTCTTCTAGATTCTAGTTAGTGTTATAACTTAGATAAAATTCTGAGTTTTCCATCTCAGAATATGTAGGTTGTGTTAATCAGTCTGCCCCTCAGGTTCTTTCTCTATAAAGTGGACATCATATGGTTATGGTAAAGACTACATAAGCCAAAGATCAGTAAATGATACCCATGATTATTTTCCACTCTCATGCTTTAAGAGTATTTCCCAAATTCCAGTCAATGCTATCTCAAAGTATGCCTGCAAACACCTTACAAGAGTAATAGGCTTTACTTGTCATCGCAGTATCAAGATTTCAACGCAAACAAGATCATGATCATTATACCGTGACTTCTTTTACT
Organism: Tamandua tetradactyla; assembly: GCF_023851605.1. Taxonomy (NCBI): domain Eukaryota; kingdom Metazoa; phylum Chordata; class Mammalia; order Pilosa; family Myrmecophagidae; genus Tamandua; species Tamandua tetradactyla. The sequence goes on from NC_135336.1 coordinate 42,313,527, forward strand.
ACCCCTTTTACTTCTTTTATACATACATATTTATTCTACACCTTTTAGGGATATTTGCTCAACATTGCCTTCATTTATTCATCTCAAGACTATTTCAAAGACTTTTCCCAGATTCACCTCTTATTTCCTCACAGTTCATCAAACATTCAACTCCTATCTGAAATTCTACCTTTTCCAGAATTCTTCACTTATGGCTTGAGATTAAGTTTTCCAATCTCTACTTTGTTGAAACATAGTGACTATTAAAATTACCTCATCACTCATTTCCTTAAACATGGACTTTACTATTTCTTATTTCTTATTTGTTCTGCATATTTTCATTTCTCTCAATTGTTTTGTTTATTTAAAATAATAGATTACTAAATGGTAGTATTTGTATATAATGTTATTTTAAAATAGGGTTACAGACCCTGATATTATTTTACTTAAGGAAAACTTTTATAAAATTCCATTATGATTTCCTACTAGGTCTATTTGTATATCAGAAGATAAATAGAATTTTAAAAATTAGATATGTTCCTCCTGATTTACTTCATTAATTCTCGGTTCATTTTTAAAAGACTTCCAGTTTGAAGAGAAATTAGGTTTTTAACTTTGAAAATAATTTAAGACATTTTGCTTATTTAGTCCCGATGCTTTCAGTTTTTACTCACCTTCTATATGGTAATGTATCTTTACCTTCAAAGGAATAAAAGATCTATACTTTTATTAGTCTAACTTGTCTCCCTAAATAAGTAGAGCACAAACTAGACAAAAAACAACAAGAAAGGTATCTATCTAAAGGCTACCATAAAAGAAAATACACTAAAATAAAATCCAATACAGGATGGTGTGATGGTGGCTCAGCAGGCAGAATTCTCACCTGCCATGCTGGAGACCTGTGTTCAATTCCCGGGGCCTGTGCCCATGCAAAAAAAAAAAAAAAAAAGAAATGGAAAATCTGAAACAGAGGAAGTTGGAAAAATAATTAAAGTTGAACTTTTAATGGATTTGCACTTATTTTACTTTTGTACTTTCATTTTAAGTGAATTAGTGCTTTTTAAAATACGGTGCTTTCCAGCTGTGTTTTTGTTATTCATTGATGAAATCTAGATAAAACCTGTCAAGCAACATTTCTGATTAGCTGTCATCATATATCTACAGAGACAAATGCTTAGAGATCCCTTACTATTCCACTAAATATTGATCTTTTATGAAATGGTATATTTGAATGGACATTCTTGAGAGCAGAACTTAGGCATGGTGGCTTGGAGCCTTCTGGGAGAAAGTTTCATCTTTGATAAGCATCTTGATTTTGGACTTCTCCTAGCTGTGAACCAATACGTTCCCATTGTTTAAATCAACCAGTTGCATGATATTTGTTTTAGCAACAAGGAAACTAAAAAAGTAGCTTAACGCAGCTCTTCAGAGGTTTCAAAGAAATATTCAGTATTTTTGAATATTTATTATATTTATGTATCAGCCTACATGCAGAAGCAATATGAAAAATGGCCCTTGCCTTTAGGGAACAGAAAATCTAGTCTCAGAGATATGGAAACATATGTAAATAAGTGAAAAATGGTTATGAATTTATTGAATTTCTACTATGTGCCAAGCATTGAAAATACAGTGGTAAATAAAATAGACAAATTTCATGGAATTTATAGCCAATGGATGATAATAAAGAATGCCATCAGGAAGAATGTAAATAGTTCTTTGGCAGGAATTTGTGTGAATATCAGCACAAATGGGCAGTTAAAAAAAGCATATCTGCATCATATAATATATATATATATACAGTTAAAACAGAATGGAGTCTTATGACAAGTACCCTTAACTTCTGAGATTTTAACTACTATTTAACTATTCTGAGATTGTGTGATTTTCAAATTAATTAGAACTTAAACTCAGATAAGAGAAAATTCAATTGATAGAGAATAAAAAATAGAATATTTTCTACAAATAGAGCTATTCCCTTTGAATATATAATGTAGCAATCAAAGAAATCCATTCAAATATTCTCCAAATCCTCCATATTAATCAGAACAGTTAACATACCAGATTTTTATCTTTAGACACAATCATATCTTGCACAAACTTCTTAATCTAACTAAAATTGTATTTCTACATCTGTAAAATGGAGGTAATAAGTGTACTGACCATAATAAATGTACCTACCATATGAAGTCACTGAGGACGATCAAATGTGATAATGTGATTTATCAGACACACACACACACACACATATAAATATATACATATATATATATATAGAGAGAGAGAGAGAGAGAGAGAGATCATGTTTCATACATTTAAAATACATATTAGTATTAATCAATATGTAAATACTTAGAAATAATCTTAATACTACAGTATCTTGCAAGCCTATATTATAATTTGAAGAAATTAGGATCTTTTATTTGTATTCTATATGGCAGGGCCATATTCATCATTTTTCCGTGTTAGTATCTTGTTATAGCAGCACCATTTGTTGAATTTTTGTTTTTGCTTGTTTGTTTGGTTTTTGGGGAAGTGCATGGACCGGAAATTGAACCAATGTCTCCCGCATGGCAGGCAAAAATTCTACCACTGAATCACCCTTACACCCCTGGATCATTTTTATAATGCCAGGTCTAAGCCAATGTAGGCTACATGAGTCAGTAACATTTTTTCCAATTTATGAATATTAGGAAGAAACTTTTATTTGTTCTGTACAAAGTAAGAAAAACACAATCTCATCCAGTAAATGAATAAACAGTAAAAATTAATAATAATAGCTACTATTAGATGAGCACTTTCTGTGAGCTAAGCATTGGTATTTTTAATTTATTAATTACTCCTTTGGAACAAATACTATTGGTCCTGGTGTAAATATGAAGAAACTGAGGCTCAAAGTGCTTAGATGAAGTGCCTCAAAATTTACCCTGCTGATAATGAAGGAGCACAGTTTTGAATCCAGATTATTATTGTTGTTGTTAAACTAGTTTGTATTGAACACCATCCTCAGTGGACCAAACTTCTAGATTTCCGGGTAGAAATTTTCTTTTGAGTATATAGCCTGTACAGGGATTGCTTCTAGATCATATGTTAATTCTATTCTTAACTTTTTGAGGAACGCCAAACTATCTTCTACAGTGGCTGCATCATTTCACACTCCCACCAGCAATGAGTGGGTGTTCCTATTTCTCCGCCCTCTCCAACACCGGTAGTTTTCTGTTTTTTAATAGCAGCCACTATAGTGGGTGTGAAATGGTATCTTACTGTGGTTTTGATTTGCATTTCCCTAATAGCTAATAATAGTGAACATTTTTTCCATGTACTTTTTAAGCCATTTGTTTACTCTATTTGGAGAAATGTATATTCAATTCTGTCCATTTTTAATTGGGTTGCTTGCCTTTTTGTTGTTGAATTGTAGGATTTCTTTATATATTCTGGATATTAAATTCCTATTGGATATGTGGTTTCCAAATATTTTCTCCCATTTTTCAGTTGCCTTTTCACTTTTGTGATAAAGGCCATTGATGCTCAAAAGTTTTAAATTCTGATGAGGTCCCATTTATTTATTTTTCTTTTATTGCTTGTGCTTTGGGTATAAAGTCTAAGAAACCATTGCCTAACACAAGATCCTGAAGATGTTCCCTGTATTTTCTTCTAGGATTTTATAGTTCTTATTCTTGATATTTAGGTCGTTACCCCGTTTTGAGTTTACTTGTTGTATATGGTATGAGATAGGAGTCTTCCTTCATTCTTTTGCATATGGGTATTAAATTTTTCCAGCACAATTTATGGGAGAGACTATTCTTTTCCAATTGAGTGGACTTAGCAGCCTTGTCAAAAATCAACTGGCCATGGAGGGGATGCAAGGGTAGCTCAGTGGCAGAATTCTTGCCTGTCATATGGGAGCCCAGTGTTCAATTTCTGGTCCATTCACTCCCTCCATCTAAAAACAAACAAGCAAGCAAAGAACAAAGAAACAAATAAAAATTGAACAAATGGTGCTGCAATAACGGGATACTCACATGGAAAAAGAATGAAATGTGACCCCACTATACAGCATTCAAAAAAAAAAATCAATTGACCATGGATATGGGGGTGTCTATTTCTGAATTCTTAGTTCCATTCCATTGGTGTATATATCTGTCCTTGTGTTGGTACAAGTCTTAAAGTCAGAAAGTATGAGACCTCCTAATTTGTTCTTTTAAAAATGATTTTGGCTATTCAGGTCCCCCGCCATTCCAAATCCGTTTGATAATTGGCTTTTCCATTTCTGAAAAGAAGATAAAGTTTTCATTGACATTGAATCTGTAAATCATTTTTCATGGAATTGACATCTTAATATTTAATCTTCCAATCCATGAGCATGGAATGAATGTCCTTCCATTTATTTAAATCTTCTTTGATTTCTGTTAGCAAAGTTTGGTAATTTTCTGTGTAAAAGTTCTTTACATTGTTGGTTAAATTTGTTTGCCGATATTTTATTCTTTTGGTTGCTATTGTAAATGGACCTTTTTAAAAAAAAATTCCTTCTCAGATTGCTCATTACTAGTGTATAGAAACATTACTGATTTCTGGGCATTGATTTGTACTCTATTACTTTAATGAATTCGTTTATAAACCTAATAGCTTTATTGTAGATTTTTTAGGACTTTCAATACTTAGGATCATGTCATCTACAAGTAGAGAAGACTTTAGTTCATCCTTTGCAATTTGGATGCCTTTTATTTCTTTTTCTTGCCTAACTACTCTGGCTAGAACTTCCAGCCCAACATAGAATAATAGTGGTGATAGTGGGCATCCTTGTATTGTGTTAGATCCTAAAGGGAAAGTTTAAAATTTTTCACCATTGAATATGATGTTAGCTACAGGTTTTTCATATATGTGCCTTTATCATACTGAAAAGGTTTCCTTCTATTCTTAGTTTTCTAGGTGTTTTTTTTTATCAAGAAATGATGCTGGATTTTGTCAAATGCATTTTCGGCATCAGTTAAAATGACTGTATTTTTTTTTCCCTTCATTTTGTTAATATGTTCTGTTACATTAATTGATTTTCTTATGTGGAACAGCCCTTACATACCTGGGATAAAACAACTTGATCATGGTGTACAATTCTTTCAATGTGCTGTTGGATTCAATTTGTAAGAATTTTGTTAAGGATTTTTGCATCTATATTCATAAGAGAAATTGGTATTTAATTTTCTTTTCCTTCAGTGTCTTTATCTGGCTTTATGATAATGATGATATTGGAATGATTTAGGGACTATTCCTTCCTGTTCAATTTTTTTTGGAAGTGTTCTTAGTAATATTGGTATTAACTCTTCCTGGAATGATTTATAGAATTCCCCTACCTGGGAAGCCATCTGGTACTGGGCTTTTCTTCATTAGGAGGTTTTGGATGATTGATTAAATCTCTATTTGAAATTGGTCAGTTGAGATCTTCAATTTCTTCTAGAATCAGAATAGTTGTTTGCATATTCTAGGCATTTGTTCATTTCATGTAGGTTATCTAATTTGTTTCTTGGCGTGCAGTTCTTCACAGTATCCTCTTACAATCCTTTTGAACCCAGTTTTAAGTCTCTTTAAGGCTTATACATCATATTCTGGGTTAGAGGATGGGTTGGACATGAAGATCCATTGCCAAGACCCCACTTCAAGGAAAGCTCGGCCCCCTTCAGTTGTCAGTTCCTTCAAGGCTCCCTTGGAGAGAGAGATACTCCGGCCAAAGGTCATGACCTTCCTAAAGTGACTCGAATTCATTTAGTAACTCATGGGGGCAGAGATACTTCCAGTATTTTGGCCAAATGTAGGATAATTTTGATGGATTATTTTAATCCCAAAACTTCCTGAGTGGTTGCTTGAAGCTTGTCTTAGTTTGCTAGGGCTGTGGAACAAAGTTCTATAAACTGGGTGGCTTAAACCAATAGAAATTTATCATCTCACAGTTCTGGAGTCTATGAGTCTGAAGTCAAGGTGTTGGCAGGGCTGTTCTTGCTCTAAAGTTTGTAGGGTTCTGGTGGTGGTGTCGCAGCAATCCCTGGTATTCTTTGGTTTGTGGCATAACTCAGTCTCTGTCTGTCATATGACTGTCTTCTTTCCTATTTATTTATCTGTGTCCAAATTTCCTCTCCTTCAAAGAACATTAGTCATATTGGATCAGAGATAACTATAATCCAGTTTGGCTTCATTTTAACTACTGACCTTTTCAAACATCCTGCTTCTAAACAGAATTATCTTCATGTGACTGGATATTAGGACTTATACATATCTTTTTGAAGGTCTTGACTTGTTTACTAGACTTTAAATGGGGAAACTTTTTGAAGAAACCTAAGATGTAGATTAATGGAGAACAGTTGCTTCAGAGCTGACAGATACACTGATGTTTGGAGATGCTTGGAATGCTGACAAGAAGAGCAGGTGCCTAACAGAGGCAAAACCCAGAAGACATCTCCATGTGCCTTCCCATGAGATGATAAACAAGCCAGAACCCAGAGTTATGTCCCAAAGGAGCTAAGTGAAGGCCCACAGATGCTTAGAGAGGAAACTACTGGCATCAGAAGCTGGAAGCAACAGAGCCAGAACAAGAACCAGCAGACACCAGTCACATGCCTTTCCAATTGACAGAACTGGAAGGCATTAATCTTTCTTGAATGAAGGTAACCTCTTGTTGGTGCCATAATTTGGACATTTTCATGTCCTTAGAATGGTAAACTTGTAATAAATTCCCTTTATAAAAGCCATTCCATTCCTGGTATATTGCATTCCAGCAATATTTAGCAAACTGGTAAAATGATGCTCTTAGGCTGTCTGTATTGTAGCTTGACTTCTTTTTCAGACCAGTCTTGTTTTCTCTTCCACTTGTCCACAGGTGTTGATCCCAAGGGCATTCCCTAAAACATCCTGAACCTTAAACTCAATCTCAAGAACCCCTGGGGGTCAAAGAGAATGGACTATTGTATCTCTCGGACTATCTATTAGTCTCTTGATTCATTTTATTTTTACAATTTTGGAAGAGGTGCTGTAATGCTAACTTTCAAATGATAATTATGCATACCTTCTGCTCTACTTCCTATCCCAGATTTAATCTGATAAAGCATGTCAAAATGATCATTATTTTTAGTTGAAAGCATATAAAATTAGTCTTTATAAATATCTTACTGAAAAATACCTCCTTGTTCACATCTCTACAAGCTGAACCAAATCTTGCTGTTTACAGTGTATTGGATATACTCTTAGAATGGATATCAGCCAGGAGGCCTAGTATTTTGCTTTTCCTATTTCATGTACCAAGCTGGCTAATGTCAAACCATTCATTTATGTTCTCTTAGCTTCTTATTTCCAAAAACGAGCTGTTTTATACCTGATCCTTTAAAACCCTTCCAATCTTCCTATTCTAATTAGGAAATATTTTAATCTATACTTCTGGCTGATTTTCAGAAATAGTTAACTTTAAGACATTCTGCTTCCCTAGTCTTTGTATGGGATAGTAAATAATTAGTTAGATACATTGGATTATTTACTTATAAAAATCTGACCTTTTACAGTGTCATTTTTCAGAATGTAAGTTCAAAAGTGAAAAACAGAACTTTGGCGGTTAGTCTCAGGTGTCAACTTGGCCAGGTGATGGTGCCCATTTGTCTGGTCAGGCAAGCACTCACCTAACTATTACTGGGAGTATATTTCATGGATGGTTGATATACCAGTGATTGGGTTTATTAAATCATCAGTCAGTTCATTGCACCTGTGGCTGATTACATCTACGATGAACTAAGGGTATGTCTTCCATGAACAAGGCGATCCAATAAGTTGGATTTGATCCAATCAGTTGAAGACTTTTAAGGAAGAAGAGAGAATTTTCACTTCTTCAGCTAGCTGGCCTCTCTGATAGAGTTCATCGAGGAACTTTAACAGAGTTCCCAGCCTTGTGGCCTACCCTAAGGATTTTGGACTCTTACAACCCCACAGTTACGTGAGATACTCTTATAGATTTTTTATTTACAGATATCTCCTGTTGGTTCTGTTTCTCTAGAGAATCCTAATATAAGCACCTTATTGAGGTTGCATTTTTCACATTTTAACATTCCTCACTCATAAAATTCTCCTCCTTTGGTAAATGCACCCTTTTTTGTGCTATTTCTTAGTAGACCAGAATCTTTTGAGTTTCTGAGCTGTCTTCATAGGCAGTTAGTTATACATGTCCTTAAAAGTAGCTTTAACATCCCTAATACCTTCTGAGTACTTGGAGGTACACAGAGGTTTTATTTTCACTGCTTTGGGAATAATGTACACTGTGAGCCATTTCTCCAAATGAAACTATATAAAAGTTATTTATTTTCCCAAGTTATGTTGGATGAAATATTTATTCTCTGTACTAATCTAGGCTCAAGCTAAATATCAAAACTGGTTATGAATCATGAAATATGAAGGTTTAACCAAACAAAGAATGAGTAGATAATGCAAAAGGGAAGTCTCTGAGGGAAATGAGCTGTATATATTATGGACTTTGTATAAAAACAAAATTTTAAAAAATTGTAATTTCCAGGCTGTTTCTTAACTACATCTACAGAGAGAATGTAAAAATTATAGTTCAGTCAAGTTGTAGGAGAAAAATATAGTCACTTATCTACATGGCCTCAAAAGGTCGACTTTAATAGTGTCTCACATAGCCACCTCATCTTCTTAAAATTCCAAGACTGCCCTCACCAAAATAAATTGCTTCCCCCTCTTGTCTGCCTGTTTTCAAGTCTGTGATAGTCAATTCCTTCTCTTTCTATTATGTGTAGTTGCTCATAGCTTCCCTTCCCTTAGAGTATACAATGTTGAGGGTAGGAGTTTATTCACTTTCACTTCTCATTCTAAGTTGTGTCATTGCCCAATGATTCTCCTCAAAGTACAAAATAAACATTAGTTAACACAATGGGCTAAAGAATGCCCATCTTCCACATTAAATGTTTTTTTTCCATAGTAAGCCTATATCAACCAAAAATTACAAAGAGAAAACCATATAACTTTGGTGATGAGACATTTATACCATGATCTCTGTCCTGAAGTTGGGAAACATGAAAAGTGCTTTAATAATTAGAACTCCATCTGAATAAGAGCATGATGTTAGAGGTGTAAGATACATAACTCTTGGATGGTAATTCTTCTTATCCTATAGATGATTTAGTTCTTTACCTAGAAATCCTTTTTAAAATCTTTAAAAATAAAAACTTACTTTTTCAAAATCCCAATGGGATATTTTGCAATTTGGCTTATTGATTCATATGAAAGTACGAATAGGCAGGCACAAAGAACATAACTATTCCTATAAAGTTCCTTAAACAAGTTGAAATCACAAGGATACAATTAGGAAATATCTCTTCATCTAATGCTTTCAAATAACTTCTGTTGTATCCTCCTTTTATGTCCTTTGGCAAAATAGCTTTCAGATCCCAGCACTTTTTGATCAATCTCAGGGCTACAATCATCTCCCTGATATGTAAAAATCTAGTTCTATGTAAATAAAACTTAGTGTTCTCACCAACTCAACCTTTCCTTCCTCCTTCTGCTCAGAATAGGGAGAATCTATTTTATTTCTTGCCTTCTCGCTAGACTGCTTCTGATTCCCCAAGAATTGCATAGATATAAAGAGGAAGGAAAAGGTAACATCAGTGGTGTTGGAATCTCACAGAAGGTACCCTTTGCATGGCAAGTGCGTATATGAAGTTGTCTTATTAGCTATTTTGGTTGGCTCTTCTGAAAGTCCCTTCGTGGATTTACAAGGGCTCAGAACTTCTTGACTGAAATTCTGTAATACCCCCTCAGCTTGTACATCCCAAAGAAACATTTTCTCCTGGGGTCCATATGCCTCAGATGTCAGCTCCCAAATTGTTTATGGCCTACTAAATGCTACACACTCTAAGTATGACAAAATGAAATTTACATGCATTGTTGTCAAATAGAACAATATTTTAGGGCAATGCAATTAATTATGTGAAAAATATGCCTAGCATAATTGTAAGCTTTGAAGAAATATATACGGATGTTTGCAAAAACTGGTGAAAGCATTTACATACATATATGAAGAATCTTTATCTCTGGGCAGTGAGATTACAAGTCATTGTTGGTTTCTTCTTTCTGTTTTTCTGTACTTTTCTAATTTTCTACAATGAATAGTTATTACTTTGGTAAAAAGAATAAGAATGAAATTTTATTGAAAATAACATTTTAAAATAGTTTGAAGAAAAGAAATAAAGGTTATTTTAAAAGTTGTTTATTACAGCCACGTCTGATGGTGGCAGCCACAGCAGCAGTAGGAAAAAGAATGTGTGAGACTAAACTGTAATTTAGTTGCAATTTTTAAGATGGGTGTAGTAGGTTGAACTGTTTCCCTCCAAATTCATGTCCACCTGGAATCTCAGAATGTGACTTTATTTGGAATAAGAGTCTTAGGAAATGTAATTAAGGTAAGGATCTCAGATGAAATCATCCTGGATAAAGGTAGCCCCTAAAATCTGTTGTGGATTATATGGTTGGCACCCTTATAAGTGAAAAGAGAGGGAGATTTGAGACAGCTAGTGTGCTTGTTTGAAACTGTTATGTATCCCCAGAAAAGTCATGCTCTTTTGATCCATTCTTTTGTGCACAGACTTTGGTGGGATTTTGATTAAATTATTTCCACGAAGATGTGACCCTGCCCATTCAAGGTGGGTCTTAATTAGCTTACTGGAGTGTTTAGAAGAGCTGACACAGAGAGCAGAGATGAAGCCAAGATACAGATACTTGGAGATGCTGAGAGAGCTGTTTGAAACCAGAAGCTGGGAGAGAAGTATAGCAGACATTGTCATGTGCCTTCCCATGTGAAAAAAAAAACAACAACCCAGACTTGATTGGCCTTTCTTGAGTGAAGTATTCTCTTTTTGGTGCCTTAATTTGGACATTTTCACAGCCCTAGAATTGTAGCTTGTAACTTAATAAATCCCTTTATAAAAGCCTATCTATTTCTGGTATATTGCATTCAGGCAGCTGCAGCAAACTGAAGCACTCAGAAACACAGAGAGAAGCCCATGTGGAGATTAAGGTAGGAGGGGCTGGAGTGATGAGGCACCATGGCCAGTAATGCTAGGAATTGCCAGCAAGCCACCAGAAACTAGGGGAGAGGCATGGGTTAGATTTCCCCTCAGAGCCTCTAGAAGAAACCAACCCTGAAGACACCTTGATTTTAGACTTATGGCTTCCAGAACTGTAAGAAAATAAATTTTTGTTGTTTCAAGCCTTCAAGATTGTGGTAATTTGTTACAGCAGCCCCAGGAATCTAATAGAATGGATATAGGAACCAGGAGCACCTCCATTGGATGATCAGTTATTTCTTTGGATTTCAATTCACAACATTGAATGTAGTATTCAAGAAAATAAATGTTGGGCCACGGTGGCTCAGCAGGTAAGAGTGCTTGCCTGCCATGCCAAAGGACCCGGGTTCGATTCCCGGTGCCTGCCCATGTAAAGAAAATAAATGTTAACTCTATGAAATACAGGAACTAGAATAAAACAAAAATTTTAAAAGAGTTTGCTTTATTTTTTCTGCACTGGATGTGCAGAGATGAATAAAGGAGAAATCTAACATGGAATAATGATGCTTCAGGGAAAGTGTTTTGTGCTTCCTTAATGTGTCCTTACATACTACATTGCAAATGTTGTAAGAGGAGTGAGCGTCCTTTTATGTTACTTGTTGTTTGCTCATAGAAGTTATATGTTTTCTTCTTTTTTAAATACAGAATGACATTTTTTTTCAGGTATGCACTAAGAATGTGAATTAAACTCTATATGAAATGTTTAAATTAAGGAATTGCCTTATAAAAAACACTAACCACAACATTTTCAATTAAAAAGTAGAGGATGATAATAAATATGTGAAATCTTAGAGACTTTCAAAATATTGAACAGAATAGCAAGGCACGATATGAGGCCTGATGTTTACTTCATAGAAATTGTTCTCTGCCTCCAATTTTCAATTTAGAAAAAAGCTTTGGTTATCTAAGCTTGCGCCCTTGGAAATGATTGAGATTAATTCTCAGGGTTGCATCCAAATCAGGGTCACATTGAACAATTAAGGAGTGCAGTGAATATAGTGTGGCATAACCAGAGTCCTGCAGCTTGTAATAAAATTTGCAGGAGGACATAGGTACAAAGAGTTTTAATATTTAGCATATAGGATATAAAATTCTGATTCCTTTATTTCACTACCCAACCATTACCCACTCTAAACAGGAGGAAAGAAGGGAAAAATAGTATACATGAGACTTAAATTTATTCGTGTTGTTTGAGTCCTTAATAAATTAATGATATTATTTGATTCTTTTTGATGTTTGTTATATCATTGCTACTTATTTTATTAATACTGGTATAATTTTACTTTGTTTTCTGCTAAAGAACTTTTAATCAACTTACAATATTAAAAAAAAAACTGTGAAGTTAAAAAAAACACCAACAGTGGATCAGACAACCTTTAGTAGAGACTTTAATCTAGTGTTCATGGACAGGATCCTTGAAATTCCTGAAATTTTATGTTCAATTTTATGTCTATGTGCCTATTAATCTGGAGAGTGACTTTATAATTCTTTAATCATGTTCTCAAGGGAATCAGTAGGCTTAGAAAAGTTAGGAACCGCTATTTTAGAAAGAGAAGACAGTTCATTGTACCATTAACCTTGGATAGTTAGTTACATACATTGAGCTTTATATTTAGCTCACAAAATCCTAGAAGCCAAAGTAAAACAAACAAACACACAAAAAAAACTATGTATAGTTCTTGGACATCAGAAAAGAAGCAATTATTTGCAGAGACAAACTTTTTCTTACTATTATGTTTCAAGAGGAATCAATCACATGGTTCTACAGCAAATAGAACGTAAACTAATCTCTAAATATCTTTAACAGTGGCCTTGAAAAAGATATGACACTTTAAATAGATGTTTCTAGTGAAAGAGAATGAAAGAGAAGCTGAAGGCATAGTTTTACATCTTAACTGGGAAGGCACAACTTTGGGGGAGATAAGATAATGCAAACCAGATGTACTAATATAATAATTTAGTTCAGGTTCTGAGGAGTGGAGATTTATCATACATTTTAGATGGGGTCTCTCAAATATCAGAGAGCAAGCAGTGTCAGTCACTATGCTACTGAGTTCTTTGGCATTCACCTAATATGAAATTGGGGAGGGGCATCATTTATTCTAAGAACTAGGTATTGAAATACAACATTGTTTCTGCTATGATGAAGAGACCACCCAAAATCTATATAGGTGTGGGCAATAGGGTGCCCAAAACCAGGACCTAAAATTTTTCCAAAGATGAATGTTTTATATGGAAATATTTAGAAATTACTCAATACAGATGTTAGAATTTAAGTTAAGGGCTTACTAAACTGCCTGGAATAATTTTTAAAAAATCATCATTAAGGGTCTTTAGGACATTTGCTTGTCACAAAATAATATTATGGATCCAGCAAGTTATTTTTGAGGATTTCATTTATATTCTGCATTAAGACCGTGGCTAATACTTAACAAAGCTGGTCTAGTTGTAGCATAGTTGTGGCAAAGAATTTTTTTTCCTGTCAGTGATTATTAAGGACACATCTAGCTTTTAATAATAAACATTTTTTGCATAAATTATTTTGTATCTTTAGATTTTTCTCTTGGATACAAGTACATGTCCAATTAATACAATAACCATGTCAACTGTTATATTGATATACTTATAATTTCTCTGCATCATTACTAAAAGACTAGAAGGTGCTTACAGAGAGATCTTCAGATACAGTTTTAAAAGGTGGTTGGTGAGATTTTGATGTATCATCTCTCCCTCTCAAAAAAGAAGGCCATGAATAGGATATGAAAGTTTTAAGCATTAAGAAAATATTGTTCTCTACACTTGGCTTCTTTATCTTGAAAACCTATCATAAATTGTTAAATTATTATATGAAAATTAACTTCAGATGTATAAATAAATTAAATTCAAATAAGAATTTAAAGATATACATATAGATAGATACTAATTAAATTTTTGCTTGCATAGTCATAGTTAGCACATAATATTTTATAATCCAGATCAAGGTTGTACCTACTATGAACACCGAAGATAAAATTTTGTGGAAAATAAGATTTAAAATCATTGCATTGAAAATACAGATATTAATTGTAACTTTCTCATATGTATTGAATAATGTTTATTAAATATTTTGCTTCCTTTTAGGTCAGTTAAAAAAACGATAGATTCATAGTTCATCTGAATTATCTAGAATGAATTGGAGAAAAGTACATTGCCAACGTATGTACTGCTCATAAATTGTGTATCACCGTACAGGAAATAAGTTGAAAATCTATTTCTCCCACATCATGCAAACCTAAATAGCATTGCATGAGAAAGCCTAAATGTTGTGCAAAGCAGTTGTAACAAAAATCAGAATACATAGCAAAGGTTTACCTCTCTAATATTCATAAAAGTGAAAATGAAAAGATTTCTTGTATCTGCATCTGAAATACTACAGCCAGATGACTCTTAATAGGTGTTAGCGGTGTTTGCAAAACAGTGTTTTCAGCTCTCAGCTAGCAGCCACAAAAATTTGCAGAAATTAGAACTACTATCCTGTGTTCTTAATGGCTTCTTCACCTACTGGTTACCATGGCATCAGAACCTTGATGTGCATATGTGCTTAGTCTCAAAGATCACTGCTGTGGGATGAATGGCTCCTGCATTGACCCTGGCAGGGTGGAGGTTAAAATCCCATCACAAGCAGCCATATGCCCCTGCTGATCCACTAACAAGAGTGAGTGGATCAGCAGGGACTCCACAGTAGAGTGCTGATGAGCTTAATTGGCAACAGATGCTGGATTCCCTGGAAGCAAGGGATGGAAGCAAGCAAAAATGAAAGAAAAGAAGACTTGAAAGTACAACTCATTCTGATTATATATCCTTGTTGGAGAAAACCCAAGCAATTGTTACTGAGGGACCAGTAAACAGCAAAAAGGTGTTATCCTTATCTTTTGATGTTTTAGACAGTTCTTTCAATTCTTAGGAAATGGTATATGTGGACTAGATAATTTCCAAGATTCCATCCTATTTGAATTCTATATGTTTGCTACTAATTTCATTGATTCTTCTTGAAATTGGCTACAATCATGAAATTTGGTTCCTGAATAATGTTTGGGAGAAAGAATGGCATAAAGGAAAGAGTCTGTTCTTTAGAATCAGAAAGGCAAGGATTTCATTTGTGATTCTGTCAATTTTTATGTATCTTGAGCAAGTCTCCTCAGTTTCTTTATTTGTGAAATTGGCAAAATATTACCTAACTCGCAAGACAGTAGTGAGATAATATAAATCCTGGAGCATTTTCATTAGTTATTTGTAAATGTAAAGAAAAAATAAATACAAGTCAGAAAATATGCTTGCATTTTATACAAAGAGGATTCTTTACTGTGAGGACTTGAAATATAATTTACCTGATTATATCTCAACTGTTAGGATTTTTGATGGTCATCCAAGTTTTCATAACTAATGCTCTAGTTCCATTCTTTTAGTTCACATCTAAACCACAATTGACAAGTGGTAAGTCTTATGAATGTCAGAAATTTTTGCAAATCCAATGATTTTCACATTTATCATCCCTGAGAATTGCAATCTTTATTTCAACATATTAACTTTGAGACATATTTATCACTAGCCTCAACACTTTCCTTTGTTGTTGTTGTTTTATATTCATTTTTAAACAATACAACAAAATGTAAAGATTGCCATTTTTGGCAATGAAAATACTGAAATTTTCATATGTCCACTGGCATAAAATTCTGAATTTGGTGTGTGGAAAACACAGAAGTTTAAGGTAAATCTGAGTAGCTTGAAGATCAAACTTTCAAATATCTAGTACCTATTAATATGATTTGTTCCTCACACTTTGTGATTTATTTTATTGATGTAATTGTTTTAATTTCCAGTTCAGTTTTCTACAATTTTCAAGTATTTTTTAAAGATTTTACATTTCTTTACCTACTAAGCTATGATATTAGCTAATGGAAAGTCTGAGAATCTTTACTACGGATTTATTTGTTTTCCATTTTCTAAAATGCATATGAAAATCCTTAAAGTAGTTTCTCTTAGGCTATTTTAATATGAAGTTCATTCGATTAGTTTTGAAATTTTTATTTGTTTTTAAGTTATATATTTCCAATTTAGCAGCAAGCAAAACAAAAGTAGATATAATAGGGAAAGCAAAAATAAACATCTCCAAACAAGCCCTAATAGCATCTTGGTGTTAGAAATCTCTACATATTTTTCTCTACTACCATGCAGTAACTTATTAGGTAATTATGTGATTAAACAATATTATTACATACATACATTATGTGACATAATATATCATTTGACACCAATTCTTTTTTAGCTCTTTTAAAGAAGATATTGGTAAAAGAGGTCATTGACCTAAGCTCATCTTTTAACGCCATCAATTCTATTAAGTAATTTATCTACTTTTTGGGGAAAAAATATCCAGCAAAACATGTGAATTTCTATAACTTCATAATTTCTTAAGGGCCTCAGAGTTAACAAATCCTTTCAAGTAATTGACCGAAGAATAAACTATCAAAATTTAGATTCTTTTAAAGCTTTAAGGGTTATATCAAATATCTTCTGTAGCCATGTTGATCTACAATTAAAATTAGCTTTTTACAGGCAAAAGTAAATAGTTATGATTATGAGAAAGAGATCACAGAATATTTCCTGAACAACAAATGTGTCCCATAATTTAAAATTTAGAAAAGTTAATGTTAAATGAATCAGAATCACAGATGGGTCTTTTCTCCCCTTAATTATATGTTTTGGTTAAAATGTTGAGGGTGGAAATATTTGGGAAGAAATCGGTTGCTATCTTATCAATCCAAAGGCATGAAATCAATTTTATGATGTTTGTTAAAGACATGATTCTATCATCTTTAATAAGGTAGAACTTTAAAAAGTGGAGCTGTTCATATTGAAAAAGCAGCTGCTATGCATCTCTTATGAATCTTTACTGTGAATTCATTATAATGGATTATTATGAAATGACTGGGATGAAAGCAGCAATCTAACTGGGATGAAAGCAGCAATCTGGCTTGCTGAGAAGTTCCCTTCTGCTGTAATCATCCTATGGAATTTAAACCAGAGAAGAGGGTTAATGTCATATTGAAGTGCTGACTTAAGTGCTCATGAATGATGGCATTTGGTGACTTCTAATGCTGACTGCATCCTCATATTTAGATTTCTAAAGTGTATTGAAATGTGACACTCAATTACCTCTGCAATGTTCCCTTCTCTTCTATTATCAATAAAATTAATATTTTGTAGGAGTAAATAGAGTCAAATTCAGTAAAATGATAATTGAGATAGGATTTTAGACAATATTTAGAATTAAGCAGAGTATATGCCAGGTTCTAAAATATGCTTGTTTTTAATTATATAAAGTGAAATGAACCACTACTTTAGCCTCTACATTGACTCTTTTTTTAAGCAGAATAATTTAGTTACATTTTTAAAACCTGAACACATACAAATATTTCAAATACTTTGATATCTCTCAATTTAAAAATTATTTGGGTGGCAGAATTTTAAAACAAAAAAAATTAAAAGTTATGCGTGTTCATGCTTACCTATTTAAACTGACATTGCTCTTAAAAATATACTACAGGGTCTGTAAATGGGGAACTTATGTTGTTTAATCACAGAGACATTTAATTTGTAAGGCTGTAGTAGTTTAGGACATATACAAAACATCACTGATTCTTGATGATTCATTTCAGCAGTGAAAAAAATATATAAAATACGAAACAGTGAAGTATTTCTATGATCTCTTAAAAATACCATTGTCACATTCCTTTTCTAGGTTGTCTTCAGTATAATTGCAATCACTAATGACACTGGTAGCCTTGTCTCTTAACGGAGTGATATTGAAGAGGCAATCCATAACAACAAATAAAGAGTATTCACTCATTCACTCTTTATTTTTATCCATGCAGAACAGGGCAAAATATTTCTGATCTTCTCTCTTTAGATCAGTCAGGGCCTCTAATTCATCCCTTAAAAAAAGCCTATCTCTGACCTCAGCCCACCAAGTTTCTTCTCTCTTCCACCTCTCCTTCTGCTCCTACTTCCCTTTCTGTCTTTCAGTCAGTTTCATCTATTTCTGAAACAATTTCTCAACGCCATATCCTGGGTTCCCTCTGCTCATTGGGCCACTTTTTGTGATAACACTTGAATAGTATGTGACACACACTCCCTTATAGGGGGAGACTTGCTTTATAGACGATTAGGCAATGACAAAAATTTCCTAGCAGATGTTAAAGCGACTGAGGATTTGAATGCCCATATCTCAAATTTTTTAAATCACTGTTTCAAGAAGTAAATTGGTAGGCATTTCCTGGAGAAATACAGGGAGACAGATATCTAATATTATTTCTTCCGTCAAGAAATTAAGTTTTTTCACAACTGCTTTTCTCTCTATTTTTTAGATTGCGGATAATTTCACTTGGCTTTAAAATCACACAGACTTCCAACTTAATTAAAAAAAAAGTGTCAAGTTGAGTGTTTAACAGATGCTTCTGTTTGACAATAATAGATATTCAAAAAATACTTTTTGAATGAATGGAAAAGTGAACGAACAGACATTTCCACTCCATTTTTTAGATTAACTCCAATTCTCAACCTGCTTCCTAATATCTTACTATAACTTGCCAATTAGTCAGTTAACTTTTACAAATGAGGTCAAGGTGATCAAGAAAGATTGCATCCATTTCCAGTTATTGAATTAAGTATGCTTACATTTTGATGCTACTCCATCAAAAGTTTTATAAAGGTATATAGCTATATGTGTTTTAGTGTTATTTTGCTTTTGGTTTTTTCAATCAGGCCAATCCATTTATGTACTATGTCTAATTTTGCCTTTGAGTGAAAGCTGCAGTTAGATGAGGTCTTAGCCTTTTGTTTAACGGTCTCCAGTCACCACTAATTTTTCCCCAACGACTTAATTAATATCTCACTGAATAACCTATGAATTTGAAACCTGGATTTTATTTTTTCAGATGTGATGACTATCTGAATCTCCCTCTGGCATTTTAAACTCTAGGTTTTTATATATAAGTTCAGACCTACCTAATAATTTGAACTTTATGTCTTCTGAAGTGTAAACTTTAGTCCCATTCCAATGCAAATAACTCCGTCTTTAGTTCTAGTCCAATTTTCAAGGGTCTGGAATTTATACAGATAGGAAAATAAAACCAAAACTAGAATAGAGGGAAAGAAAGAAAATCTGTATCCTTAAAAACAATACAAGTGAATTTTATGTGTTAATATTCACTCCAGGTTATATTGAAGGTAGAGTACTTATATAAGGGCAACTCTGAATTAACTATATTTGGATTTTTATTAGAATAATTGCTAATGACACTGGGTAAAACTTTCAGCATGGTGATACATCCATATTGAGGAGGAGTTAGTAATTATCTTACTTTGTGTTTTTCTATGCCAGTACAACAAATATGGTGAGTATTAAATGACTCATGCCCCCCCACACAAAATTGTAGACTATTAAACTTAGCAGCATCATTTAATAGCATATGGCATAGAAGCTATTGCAGTAATAATTTCTGTTTAATGAGGAAGACTAAGTTGTCTTAGTCACCTGGAAGTTTTATTTGTCCAAAACAAGGCTCTAGGCCATTTTTAAAAGCCCCCTACCACCATCTACTATGCAAAAGCTGACAAGATTTTATGGCCATTCTTGAAAAAACAAACAGATAAAACCTATATTTTACAGTACAAAGTTAAAGAGCATACTTCCCCAATATTCTACCTTGCCTTTATGTGTACAGTGGAAAGAAAGCATGGGTAGCAGTAAGGGTTATAGGGAGTGTGCGGGTTTGAAAAGGTTCATGTACCCTAGAAAAGCCATGTTTTAATCCTTATCAGCCTGGTGGGAGCAATGGCTTCTTCTAATCCTTATTCAGTCCTGTACGTTTGAAACTTTAATTAGATCATCTCTCTGGAGATGTGACTTAATCAAGAGTGGTTGTTAAGCTGGATTAGGTGGAGACGTGTCTCCACCCATTCTAGGTGGGTCTTGATTACTGTAATTCTATAAAATAGGAAACATTTTGGAAAAAGTGGGAGATTTAGGGAGAGCAGAGAAGAATGAGAGAGCCATGCGAAAGCCCCGACAGAGAACAGAGAGTCCACCCGCCAGCGACTTTTGGAGAGGAAGAAGGCGAATGCCTCCCAGAAAGCTTGAGAGGAAGCTGACAGATGACACAGCGTTCACCATGTGCCTTTCCAGGTGAGAGAGAAACCCTGAATTTCACTGACCTTCTTGAATTAGGGTGTCTTTCCCTGGATGCCTCCGATTGGACATTTCTATAGACTTGCTTTAATTGGGACATTTCCACTGCCGAAAAACTGTTAACTTGGAACTCATTAAATCCCCCTTTTTAAAAGCCATTGAGTTTCTAGTATATTGCATTTTGGCAGCTAACAAACTAGAACAGGGAGTCGGTTCATAAAGATTCAGTGTTTAAAATATAAACTGTAAACAATTAAAAACATAAATCTGAAAATTTACTCTGATGTATACTGTGTTTCAAGTGTCTATGTCTTCACCAGTTGATGGCTACAATTTTCCTCCCCAAACATAAAAGAAGTTCTTTGTATTTGTGTACTAGGTGACTTTTTAAATACATTTAAGGCTCTTGGAGTATCTCACTTGTTGGAATGGATCATGGTCACTGTTCTTTTTGTGAGTCAGAGAGTTTATTATTCTCATTTTTATTTTTCAGTCTTGGTTCAGGAGAAACAATCTTTATCTTTACAAAATTTTGACAAACATATAAGTAACATCATAATATTAACAGTGAAGTAATTGTATTTATATCTTGTCATACAAAAAGGGTATTCATTGTTGAACACCGTGTAAATGATATTTCTCTATTAGGATATTCTAAGAAT
This sequence comes from Tamandua tetradactyla, assembly GCF_023851605.1. Classification (NCBI taxonomy): domain Eukaryota; kingdom Metazoa; phylum Chordata; class Mammalia; order Pilosa; family Myrmecophagidae; genus Tamandua; species Tamandua tetradactyla. Next base: position 42,334,499 of record NC_135336.1, read on the forward strand.
TCATAGTCAGCCTCAATACGTTATAAAATTGCATAATCAGGAACTTCTTGCCCCCAAATTCTATTTATAAATGTAGGGTCTGTTTGTTTTCACTTCCTTATTAAAATTAGCTGATATTTAAGGCAGTGGGAAGTTTGTTCTTTTGGGATATAATATTGGAATAATAACTAATATATCATGAGAAATTATACAGTTAGTAAAACCAGTTCCTAAATAAAACTCTCAAAAGTTTTCCTATAGGTGCATCCAAACAGTCTGCCATTCCTTGAAAAATATCAATCCACATATGTATACATTTTTCCTAGGGGTAAAGTGCTTTCAGTTGCTGTTCAACTTGATTAATGTTACTTTATATGATTCCATAGTGTTTAAATAAAAACGGTAATTGTCATGTATTAAGGAACAGGTACCACCTTGGGTTGCTGTCAATAGAAGTAGTGGTTTTTTTTTTTTTTTTTTTTTTTGCTTTTCTTGTTTCGTATTACCAATTTAGCAAAATTGCATTTTTATCTGAAGTCCCTGGATCATAGCTAGGGTATAAGTTAAAAGAGGTTTCATTAAATCTACATACGTTTCTAATGGCATTTCTAGTACATGATTCTTTAAATCAGTGAAAATCATCCCAACAAAGGAATAAAAGTTTAAGGCTTATTTAGAAGGTTAATGTTTTCCTTTGCACTGATGCACAAAAGACCCAAGATTCAAAATGTGGCTAGAATGTAGAGTACTTGGAAGTTAGAGGCTGCAAACCAAAAATCCCAATCCACAAAGTCCTTGCCAATGAGGGGATTAAGTTTCATGAGATCTATGTCCACAATGGGAATATAATACACTTCCTTCAAGAAATAAAATAAGGTTTTGTTTGCATTTAAATTTGGACAGTTCAAAGAGCAGTTGCTTAAATTCAACCAAGTCAGAGCGCAACCTGCTGCACTAATGGTGGAACCTAAATTAAAAGTTGATCAAGTGTTTGCAAAAGGGATGTGTGGTTTTCCAGAATGGGGGCAGGGGCTGATAGATTGCAAAATCAGATAGGGATACAATTTCTTGCATTAATGTTTGTCATGAGATTTAATTTAAGTCAAGTAATAAATTCACAGTGTTTGGTTTGGTCTAATTGTCTTTAAATGGTCCCTCTAGTTAGGTTGCCTAAAACGCACAAGGGATAATTGGTTTCAGATTCTTGAAAAGGAAAAGGTAAAAAGGATTTGTCATAATCATAATTAGGAAAGCCCCCTAGGTCTGTGATCCATGCACCAAAAGATTCATATTAGAAAGCAATAATTTACTTGTAAAATTAAAATTCGAATTGTTTGGTTTCAGTGGCATGATGTCAAATTCAACAATCAGAAAGGTTTACTCCTGAGCTTAAGCAAACATGATTTTGGGTGGAAGTTGTCTACCTCATGGTGTAATCTACTTGATCCTCAATTTTGGGAAAGTTGTCCAACTCTGAAGTGATGTGTTTCTGATTTTCTTCTCAGTAAATTTTAATTTTGTATCAGCCACAGTCCCAGATAACCACTCTGGGAGTGGTACACAATTTAGTTGGACAGTGTGGATCCAAGGTGCTGTTCCTTGCGGTTTAACAACAGTATGAGAAGTTAGCAAAATCTGATAACTTCCCTTCCAGCAGCAGTCAAGGCTATTTTTTCCTTTGATATCTCTTCCAAAATATAAAGTCACCATAGTTTCTTCCATTTCTTAGATACCATGATGTGGGAGATTCTGATTAGAGATTCTTTTAATCCATTACTAGGATTTATTTTATATCCCTTTTGTTGCCAATTCAAAGCTGACAGTAGATATTTAGCCAATTCTTTAACAGTGCTTTGTTTTCTGCCAATTCTTTTTGATTGGTCTTATGAGGAAATTTATTTGTGATACAAAGTTTGCTATTGGCTTAATCCATTGAACTGCTTGCTTTGCATAATGACAGCTAAGGCATTTTCTGGCTCAATTTTGCAAAAGTGTGAGCCTCTATTTTTCTTATGGCTATTTCTTCAGTTAATAATATTGCTTCTGAAAGTTCAGCTACTTTTTTTTTTTACCGTTTTTTTTAATGATAAAATTGGAGTTCTTGATGAGATCAGGAAATACCATTGTGTCCCATATTATTCCCAAATCATGAACTACTCCAAATGCATATCTACTATCAGTATATATATTGACAAGTTTTCCTTTTGCTAGATGCAGGCTCTAGTTAAAGCTTTTTAACTCAATCAAGCTGAGGTGAGCTCAGGTGATTTGCTTTCAATCAATTCCATAGTAGTGGTTACTATATAACATGCCTGATATTTTCTTGTTTCTGTCTTAAGATCCATCCTCAAAAAATATGAATTCTAAGTTAAATAAAGAGGGTTTCTGTAGATCTGGCTATAGGGAAAATAACTGAGAAACCACCTTTTCACATTCATGGGTTTCTCCTTTAGGTAGAGGCAGCAGTGTTGTAGATTTAAAACATTGCAGTGATGTATCTGGATATTTAAAGAGGAAAGATGGAGTATTTCACAAGAATTTAACCTGATAGCTGACATATGCTGAATTTTCCCTGGTATTAAAAGCTGATGGACAGTGTGGTACTTCTAATTTGTAAGGTATGTCTTTGGACTGAGACAGCTGATGTCTCAACCAATTTGGCTATGGCAGCTACTGCCCTGAGACAAGGCAGGAATGCTCTTCCTACCGAATGTAATAAAAAACAATTATATGTTTTGGGTCTCTGATGATCTCCATGTTTTTGAGTGAGAAGTCCCAATGCTTGTTTTTGATTTTCATGCTCAGTGAAAAGGATAGATTGTAATTAGGTAAACCTAAATTTGGGAGTTGCATTAAGGCTTCTTTTAATTGGGTAAAGGCCAATTTGTGTCATTTTTCCCATGATAATGTTTCAAGGGCTGGCTGAGATTTTGGTTAATTCAGCTCATTCAGAGAAATCTGGGACCCACTGGTGGCAGTAATCAGCAAGTCTCCAGATCATCTAAATTATCTTTTTGTTATAGGTTGGGGAAAAATCTGGATTGTTTTGAGGCAGTTGGGGGACAATGACAAAAATTCAGGGAATAACAACTTGTTTAACAAGTTGTAGTTGTCTTTGGATTGCTTTGTGTCTTTTAATTCATGTTGGGTAAGTAAATATAAGGAACCCCGTTGACAATCAATTTTTGAATCTGAGCAAGCAAGAGGTAATCAATGCACTGGGGGAATGAAGGCCCATTAGAGAATTCTAAACCACTTAAATCTTGTTGAAATGTTTGTGAGAATAGGAAGGGGCCTCAATGAAACTTTGATGCATGACTGTCCACGTATATTGTTGGTCATTCACTGTGAAGGCAAAGAGATATTGAGAAACAAAATAAACAGGTATGCTGAAAAAGGTGGAATAAAGATCACTGTGTACCATCTTGTATTTGTAGGAATCTGGATGGTAATGTATTGGGGTTAGGAATTACAGGATGTTGACATATGAGTATTTTATTTATTGCTCTGAGATTGTTTTCAAACTTGTAGCCTTATCCACTGGACTTTTTTTTTTTTTTTTTTTTTTTTTTTTTTTAAAGGAAAGACAGAGAGAAGGAAGGAAGGATAGAAGGAAGGAAGGAAGGAAGAAAGGGAAACATTTTCTTGTTTTATTGTATTTTGTTTTTCCGTTTTTTGTTACATGGGCTGGGGCCGGGAATCGAACCGAGGTCCTCCGGCATAGCAGGCAAGCACTTTGCCCGCTGAGCCACCGCGGCCCGCCCCACTGGACTTTTTGACAGGGAGTATGGGAGTGTTGCAGGGGCCAGTGAAGAGAGTAATGAGACTCTTGCTTACTAATTCCTCAGCAATTGAGAGTTAGCCCATCTAATGCTTCTAGATTGATAAGGTATTGGGGCAGTTTGGGTAAAGTTATTGAATAGTCAGTTTGTACTTTTATAGGATCAGCACTTTTGACATGACCCACATCAGTGGCATTTATTGTCCAAAGACACTGTGGTACTCCAAAAAGAAGTTGGTCGCAGGAGACTGAATTAGCTCAAAGTTTTTCAAGATGGAAGTTTAATTGGGCTTGTGTCATGCAAGAAGTCAACAAAGTATCTGGAATTTCTAACATTATTCCCTCCAGTATGAAATCTAATTTGCAATTTCCATTTCATGAGATCTCTTCCCAAAGGATTTTCTGGAGATATTTTACAAAGCAGAAAAGAAAGTTCATTGGTTAGTGGTTCTATTGTGTTAAGAGGCTTGGATACTGTAACCTTTAGGATTTGATTGATGAAACTTACAACATATTATTTCATTACTCTGAGGAAGAGGTTGTTAAGTCATGGAAGGATTTATGGTTGACATAGTGGCTCTGTTAAGAACTAGGAGAGAATTAGGTTTTCCATGTGAAATCAATGGAAGCAAAGGAAGCAAACTGTCAACTCTTTCCTCAGAATTCCATCAGCAGGAAGGCTGGGACTGTGTTGTTTGCTTTAACAGGGGCAGTCCTTTTACAGATGTCCTTTTTGTTTACCAGAATGACAGGCATTTTTATCAAGTAAGGGCATGGGTTGTTCAAGGAAGTTTTGTCATTTGATGACTGTACTTGTTGAAGCTTTAACATAGTGATCATGTTTATGTTCTAACGGTTTTTCAAACTGTTTAACCTCATTTTGGATTTCTGAAATAGGGGCACTTTCTCATTCTAATTTATATTTTTTAAGTAGGTCATTTTGTTTGGTTTTTAGGCCATTTACAAAACTGTTAGAAGTATTTTCCTCTATTTATTTTGAGTCCTGAACTTTGGCCAAAGATACATTTTTATCTTTCCTAGTAATCTCCAACTAATTCATCTTTTTTTGTTTTTAGGATTATATTGTTGTCCAACCTATTTTTATGGGAAAGAACTCAGATATTTTTCCTAATAAAGACTGCCTGACTTTATGAACTCTCTTAATTCCATCCTTAGTAGCATTTGGGGCAGGATCCTTTAAATCCTTATCAGGGTTGCTTCATTCATTTAGTTCTATCCATTTTTTAGCTTCCAATGGACTCACGAACATGTGAACTAGTTGATATAAGTCTGGGAGCCTTGGGTTATATGCTCCAATTAGGAATTTGAAATCTTTTATAAATTTATCTGGTCATTAGTGGGGGTTAGGAAGTCCCTTATAATACTACAAAATACAGCCCTGGTCCAGATTTAAATTAAGTGGTGGATGTTATGTCAGCCTCAACAGATGATCTAATTTTTAGAGACACCTGACTTATAGGTCTTGGGGTACCAGGTGTAAAGAGGAGGGGGTAAAAGTGGCTAGAGGAACAATAAAGGCAGCAACAAGACTAACTGACAGGGTTTTTAAAAAACATTTCCTCTGCATGCTTTAAATAATCTTTTAAAGAGACTTTTATAATCATATCATCATTTAGAACATCACTTAGAAGTTTCTGAACATCAATAAAAAATGATTCCACTCCCTTTGTAGAGTCCTGGAGCCTCTTTTTGCAAGTTCATCCATTAAGTGTACTATTTTAGTTAGGTCAAATATTCTCCAGAGTGGCCACTTCAATTTCAGGTTGTCCTTTTTGAGATTTACCTATTTATCTAAAAACGAATATGAAATGGACCCATAGTGAGAAAATCTGTAGAAACAGGTATCTTAGCTGGAGGAGAAGAAGAGATTTAGATTTAGACTGAGAAGAGGCCATGTTCAATCAAAGTTTCCAAAAATAAAAATTATGTAAGGGTACTGTAAACAGAAAAGTGGTTGTATTAAGGTATACCAGAACCTTCATACACATCCCCAGCCCCCACAGACAGAATCAGGTTCTCACCAAGAACATATCTGGACCAGATCAAAACAAAACCAAAAGCAAGTCTAACAATAAACCCAAAGAGCTCAATATCAAGAGAGTGGAATTCAATTCTGGAAGTAACTAACTCCCTCATTCTATGGGTGCAAACAGTCTGTAGGTACCAACACCTGGTCACTAACCAGCCATAAGGATGGATGGGTGTAGAATGGGGTGGGAGCTCACTTCTCCGGATCCCATTTCTTGCACCAGAAACTATCAAAAAAAAACTGAGCCAACAATAGTAATAAATAATCATTAATGCAGACTTAATGAAAAAGAAACTGTTAAAACATGGAGCTCTCAAACAGAACAGTGTCCAATGATTCTTAAGTTACATTGGTTTACACTGTCAATTAGGGGATTTTCAAAGAAAAAGTTATGGGAACAGGTTAACATTTAGGTTCCTTAGTACAAAGAGTTTCACAAAGCAAGGAATGATCACAGATTGATTATAACATGCTTGTTTATTTCTGGTAGGTTTTCTCTAATGGACTGAAGCAATTTTTTCCAACTGTTGTTTAAACCACAACTTTTTAAGGTACATTCCTTTTTTTTCCCCAGAAAGTCCTACTTTTTAACTTTTGATAAAAGTCTCTGTCATTTCTCAAAAAGTGTTACTCCCAATGCTGCCAAGGCAGAAAGCCATTTCATTTTACTTAATAAGAAGAATTCTTATTTTGTTTTCCTACCTCAATTAATTTCAGGAATCCCACATGATGAGAGTTTTGTTTTGGTTGTCGCTCATTTTTCTTGCCAGGAGTCCCTAAAGTTTCCACCGAGGCCCACTCAGCCACCATTAACACTACCAACACTGCAGTCTACCTCATCATCTTGTTTAGGTGGACAAGGCTTGAAATAAGCCATACCTAATGCCAGTGGAGCCAGAAGAGGTCTACTGTGCTTAAGTCATGTATATTTGTATTGTCACTGCTGAAAACTTAGGAGAACTTTCCTTCCTTGTTATTCTTCCTTGGTGGCTTGCACAGCAAGATTGCAGGAGCCTTGGCATGCCAGTGGTCAGCAATGAATATTTTTCTTTCACCTTCATGGTTAGTCAGGTGTATATTCTGCAGTCTCAATTTCACAGATGTGCAGTTCCAAGCCATAATATTCTTTCTTCATGATCCAAAACTCAAACGATGAAAGAGTATAAATCTTCTGTTTCCCTTGAGAGGTCGTTGTGGTACAGCTTGAATTCAGCCACCTGCCTCTGTCATATGTGTCTGATGGCCTGACTTGTTCATAACTTAGTTCTAATGAGTGGGTGAGAGGCTGCAACTCAAGCAAAGTTCCATGAGTGCTTATAGATACATGTAGGATGCAGCATTTTCAATATACATGTGCTACTACTTTTGCCCAAGGGGGTGGTGATGGGTTTTATGCAAAAGTAAAACTGTCCTTCATGGTTAATCTCAGCCTTTGTCACTGATCTTGTCCTCAAACCTTGTCAATACATTTCCCTTTTAATGGGTTTCCTCTCAGTGGACCCTGGAATGTGCACAATGTCAGGTTTTTAAACAAATTTGGATATGTCTGGGCACCATTGTAGAAAGTTTTCAATCCCTATCTCCTCTGCTGACCCCTGCAGGAAACTTTTTAGAACTTATTTGAATAAGATGGTTCAGCCAGTCAACAAATACTTGTTTATTGTTCACCACATGCCAGGCAATTATATAGGAATAGAAAATGTAAGAATAAAAAAAGGGAGGAGGGAATTTCTGCCCCAGTGTAGCTCTCTCTCCATAGGGATAAAAAAATAAACAATTTATTAAGTAAGGAATGAAATATCATATGACAATAAGTGCTAAAGAGAAACATTATGCAAGGAAGAGGAATAGATTATGCCAGGAGTGAAGATGATTTTCAAGTGTGTGATTGGGGATGGCCCAATATGAAGGGCACACATGAAGAAAATGAGGAAGTGAGCCAAGATATCTGGGAGGAGAGCATTCCAGGAAAAGTGCAAAAAGTGCACAGCCTCTGAGAAGGGAGGTCCCTGATATCTATGGCAGGAAATGACATGCGGCTGGGATCTTAACTCCATAGAATGGAACTTCTAAGTTCATTCTCCAGCTGTATAGGACACCCATTTAGAATTAATAGGTAAAAATAATCGACACAATTGCTCTACTGCTGACTAATATGGGACACAGGTAAATATCAGCAGATCACAAAGTAACAAGATAAAAAAAAAGAAAAAAAGAAGAAACTGAGTAGAACCAAGGGAAAATAATGTAGGTTGACATATCTAGATGAAGACATAATTTCTTGTTAAAGAAATGATTAAAGATAACTCAAGACGATTATGTGTTTATATTTGGCCCAAGTTGTCTGCTTGGTAAGAAGGGTATAAAGTATAGAGTAGCAGCCTTAGAGAGACTGAAAAATTCTCAATTGATTTAGTGTTTTCATGTACAAGTTTTATCAACAATAGAACTTTTTAGCAATAGAAATCCAATCTTTCTACTTTGAACTAATATTTTGAACAAAATAAAACATGGTAACATACTCAGGTGCTGTTCTGAGGAGTATGTTATATTTCAGTGTGCCCAGCTTAGTGCATCTATCTTGATGTGGGACCATATTCATTCATTCAACATGTATTTTATAAGTACTTCTTATTATGTGCAAGGTTTTGTTCTGGATTTACCTGTGAACCAAACTTCATAGTGTTTATATTCTAATGGGCAACACTAGAGAATTACAGGTACAAAATGCTATAAAGAAAAATAAAGCTGGGTAAGTGAATAGAGAACTTCCATGGGGATGCTTTTTTGGAAGGCATGTCAATTTAAATATGCTGCAGTAAATATTAAACCTCCAAAATATAAAAGCTTTAAAACAAGGTTTATTTCCTGTACATGTTCCTGCATATGCACACTGAGATTTGGCACCAGGTTTTGCTTATTGAAGGTACTCAGCCACCACGCTGAAGGAGCTGTCACCATCTTGGATTTGCAGGACATTGTGCTAAAGGGAAAAGAGAGCTCTAGAGGAACTCAAACCAGCAAATGTGACACATTTCTCTTTCATATACATCTCATGGCTCAGAACTAGTTTTATGGCCCACTCAATCACAAGGGAGCCAGGAATTTGAAAGAACAAAGTGTATTTGTTAGCCAGCCCTAATCACCACCACAGGGATGTTGGACAGAGAAGTCCTCTTAGAGGAAATGATATTTGAGATGAGACTTAAAGGAAATGAAGGAGTGAGATTTGGGGACAAAGTGTCCCTAGCAAAAAAGAAGAGTAAGGAAACATATTTGGTGTGTTCAAAAAGTAGCAAAGACTTCATCAAAATTAAGAAATGTAATTACTAAAATGTAAGAAAATGAAAATAGAAGCCACAGATGGGGAGAAAATTGTTGCAAATTGTATATCTGATAAAGGACATGTATCCCGGATATACAAAGAACACTTACCACATAATAAGAAGAAGACAGAACCACTCAATTTTTAGAATGGGTAAAAGATTTGAAAAGACAGTTCACCAAAGAAGATACATGAATGGTAGTTAAACACATGTTTAAAAGATGTTAAACATAATTAGTCATTAGAGAAATGCAAGTTAAACTGTAGTTAGATACTAGTACACACTAATAAGTGGCTGTAATAAAAAGGACCAACAATACTAGTGCGGCAAAGATATGGAGGAACTGAACCCCTAGTACAGTGTTAATAGTAATGTAAAATGGCATGACTACCTCGGAAAACAGTCTGGCGGTATCTTAAAAAGTTGAACAAACACCTAACACATTTGACTGCTGCATCCAAAGGAAATGAAAACATATGTCTTTCTAATACTTGAACATTGATGTTCTTAGTAGCATCATTTAAATTAGCCCCCAAATTTTCAATGAAATAATGATATACATTATAGCATAGATGGACCTCAAAGATATTATGTTAAATGGTATGAGCCAAGCACAAAAGGTTGCATATTGTGTGATGTCATTTTTATTCAGTTACCAGAGAAGACAAAACTAGGTACTGAGAGCAGGTCCATGGTACCTAGAGCTGCAGGTGGAAACATGGAATTGAATGCAAAGTACAAGATGACTTTGGCAGGTGTGAAATTACCAAAATGCACATTTAAAATGGGTGGATTTTGTGGTATGTAAATTATGCCTCAATAAAGCAGTTTAAAAAGAAAAGAATAGAAATAGCGAGGAGGAGGTCAATGTGGCTTCCATAGAGAAAGAAGGAAAAGACTGGTAAATGCTCTCAGAAATACAGCCAGCGGGCCAATAGCATAATCACTATAGTGCTGGCAATAGAGGATGGACTTCTTTTGATTCTTATGGAAATTTACTGAATGGTTTTCAGTCTGAAAGAAACTGGATGATTTATGTTTTTAAAGTACTCTCTATGTTGACTATATTTTAGGAAGTAAAAGTGGAAATAAGATGGCCCAATATCAGAATTTTATAGTAGTTCAGGCAAGAAGTAATGGAAACGTGATCAAGAATGGTGCAGGGGAGGTGGTGGCCAGTCTGCTTTAGGATATGTCAGGAAGGTAGAGCTTCCAGGATCATGTGTTAATGAATTGCACATGGGCTGTGGTTTGGCCATACCTTTTGGTATTTTTATTACCAAGTAATATGAGTAAATGACATCCCTATTCCGTTTCTCACCCTCAACACAACACTGAACAAAACTCTAAGTCAATACCTAAGTCTCAACATAAAGATTTAGAGTTAAGGGAGGAGTCACTGACAGGAGGCAAATCAGGAAGTTTGATGCACACAGATTTCGATAAAAACAAAGAATAGAACCTTTTTTTTTTTGTGGTCATTTACTAAAGTATCAGTAAAGCTGCAGAGAAATGGCCAGGTCACTTTTCTTTGTTCACCCTTAAAATGATGTGTTCTTATTTGGGACCACAGCAATATTATTTTGGGCCTTTATGATAGCCCTCCAAAACAGCTGAGCAGAATTAGGACAGTAAACCTCAATTTTTACAGTATTTTATGTGTAATTTGGGTTAGCAGTTTGGTATTCAAATAAATCAAGTATAAACCATAGACATTTGAGAGCGAAATTTCCCTTCTCAAATTTCAAGTACGATTTTCTATTACAATAATGTATTTTATTTTTCAAGAATAATTTCAGAGTAATTTTAAGTAATTAGTATATTGAATTGTAATTCTGAAAATTGCCCATGTGAAGGAAATAGCTGTAACAATTTGTCATTGCCTTTTATAGATTGAATTTTATGAACTAAACATAAAACCTTTAAGTTTCCAGGGAACAAAGAATTTAGGAAGAAACAAATTGTAAAACTGGCTTCAAATATTTTTGGAGAATTTTTACAATTTGTCCTATTGAGGAAGATTAAAATGATAGAATAATTCATTTTACCACCAGTTATTGTATCCAAGAAATTTTATTTAAAAGTTTTGTTCCAAGAAGTTTGTATTGTAAACTCCACATCTGAATGTTCAACTATTGTTTTTTTTTTATTATGTTATATGGTGAATACTAGATTACACTTTTACAGCTATCCAGAGATAAAGTCTCATTTTCTTTCTGGAATATAAACTGTTACCTCAAAAATAATTGCCCCATGTGATGCTTCTGAATATATTGATTTCCCTGTAACTGGTATATCAGTTTTGGAATCTACTTAACAAAAAAGTTTTTTAGTTAACAAATACACAAAAACGAACACTTTCTGAAGGATCAGATGTATTTAACATCTTAGCAGTAAAAGATAATAGAAGTTTGTTTCTCATTATTTAAGTATGAAAATAGAGTTTAATGATTTCCCAAGAAGCTCTGTTCCAGACAGAGTTGTCATAAACCCAAGTGTCCTTCCTTGCATCTATGCCATCACACATAGATCAATACCTTCAATACATAGATTTCTTTCTGACTGTCTGCATCAAGCTGATGGATGTGGACAGACTTATGGAGGGACTTGCATGAGAGGTTTATCTGGGTCAGATCTGGAAGATGTGCACATCACAGCTCATTCATATTAGTAATTATAGTTTTGTTTTCTGTCTAGAAATAAGAGAAAACATCTTTGGTGAACAGCTAGCTGTCTCTATCAGTACCATCAAGAACCTATACATTACTTTAAGGTATCTATAGAAAGACTCTTAATTAAAAACAACTCTGTTCAATGTTCACTTATTTCACAGATCAGGATAGGATTCTTTCATAATATCATTTTTTCTTTCAAGCCTGTTTTCATACTTGAAATAACAGCTTTATTGGAATATAACTCACATATGAGAAAATACACCCTTTAAAAGTTTAAAAGTCAGTGGTCTTTTATTATATTCACAGAGATTTGCAACTATCACCACTATCTAATTCCAGAACATTTTCATCACCTCAAAAAGAAACTCCATATCCAAAAAGAAACTTCCCATCCCCCTACCTCCACTATCCTTACTCAACCCTGGGATCCATTAGTCTACTTTCTGTATATACGGATTTGTCTATTCTGGACATTTCGTGTACGTGGAGTCATAAAATATGTGGACTTATGTGTATGGCTTCTTTCAATTAACATGTTTTCAAGGTTCATTCATGTAGCTTGTAACAATTCTTCATTATTTTTATGGCCACATAATGCTCATTCTATGGATAAACCACATTTTGTGCATCCATTCATCAGTTTCCACTTTGACTGTTATGAATAATGCCACTATGAACATCTGTGGACAAGTTTTGTGTGAACATGTTCTCAGTTCTCTTGGGGATATATCTAGGAGTGGAGTATTGCTTTAATTTTTTTTTAAGAACTGCCAAACTGTTTCTCAAAGCAACTGCACCATTTTACATCCTCATCAGCAATGTGTGAAGGTTCCCATTTCTCCACATTGTCGCTAACACTAGTCTCTTTGTATTTAGCCATTCCAGTGGATGTGAAGCATTACATTACAATTTTGATTTGCATTTTCCTACTGATTAATGATACTGAATATCTTTTCAATTTTATGTGTCTTTTTTGGAAAAATGTCTATTTAAATAATATTTGACCATTTTAAATTAGTCTATCTGTCTTTATTGTTTAAAGAGTTCTTTGTGTATTCTGGATACAAGTCTCTTATCAGCTATACTATTTGTAAATATTTCACCCATTCTGTGGATTTTCTTTTCATTATCTTGATGCATAAAAGTTTTAAATGTTGCTGAATTTCAATTTATGTATGTTTTCTTTTGTTGCTTTTGCTTTTGGTGACACATGTAAGAATTCATAGACTAATTCAAGGAAGATAAGATTTATTTCTATGCCTTCTTCTAGGAATTTTACAGTTTTATTTCTTGCATATATATATATACATATGAGATTTATAACTCATTTTGCATTAACTTTTATGTATGGTATATGGTAGGTGTCCAATGTCATATTTTTGCATGTGGATAGCTATTCATCCCAGAATAATTTGTTGAACAAAAATATTCTTTTCCCATTGAGTTTTCTTAGCATCTCTTTTGAAATCAATTAGCCATAAATGTAAGGGTTTATTTATAGACCCTTAATTCTATTAATTGATCCTTATGCCAGTACCTCATGGTTTTGATTAGTTTAGCTTTGTAGTAAGTTTTGAAATGGTGAGATGTGAATACTCTAATTTTGTCTTTCTTTTCTAGATTGTTTTGGTTATTCTGAGATGCTTTCGTTTCCATATGAATTCTAGGATAAGTTTGTCAATTTCTGCCAAAATGGTAGCTGGTTTTTTGATAGGAATTGCATTGAATCTGGAAATCAATTTGGGGAGTATTACCATCTCAACACTATTAGAAAAATGCAAATTAAAGTTACAGTGTAATATACCAGACATTCTTGACAATGGCCAATATTAAAAAGACTAACAATACCAGAAGTTGGAGCTTATGTAAAACTATGGCAACTGCCATACACTACTGGTAAAAGTGTAAATTTTTAGAACTGATTTTGAAACAGTTTAATATCATCTACTAAAAATGAAGATTGTGTGTACCTATGATCTAGTAATTTCATACCAAACATAGCACAACAGAAACATGTACACTTGCACAATAAGGGACATGTACAGAAATTTTCATGGCAGATCTTTTTTACTGTTAGTTGCAAACTAGAAACAGCCCAGATGTTCACTGTCACTGAATGGTTACATACATTATGTTATATTTAAATCACAGAATTCTGTGTGGTTGATGACAATGAATGAACTACACACAGCAGGATGTAAACATAATATTGAACAGAAGAAGCCAGATACACAGAAATACATAATGTTTACTTGTTTTAATAAAAAAAAACTCAAAATGATATGGTAAAATCGTTTAAGGATGCCACATAATGGTTAAAATCAAGAATAAAACATGAAAATGATCACCATTAAGAATCAAGATACTGGTTTACTTTGGAGGGAAAGGGATAGTGTTTGCAAGGAGGAATGAAGTAGGCTCATGAAGTCTTGACAATGTTATATTTCTTGGCCAGAGTGGTGGTTATACAGTTAAGTTAATCCCTTAAGTGGTGCATTTATATTTTATGCACTTTTTATAGGTAACCAACTTATATTATATTCAAACAATTGTACTTTTAAAAATAATAACTCTATTTTTTATAAGATTTGAGAAATGCACAGGCTAATTCCTTAAATCTGCCTGGGGTATGACAGCGTGCCAAAGGGTATTTAACACCAAAGGGTATATGATGCCACATGATAAATGTGAAACACCACTTTTACTTAAAGTTTCAGAATGGAAAAGGAATATGCTTATCACTGAACAAAAAAATATAGTTTTATATTAAAATGAATGCTGGCATAGTATAGAATGCAAAATTGCATGGTTATTAAAGCTTATTTTGAGCTATAAATATTTTTCCTTTTTGAGAAATTTCAAACTTTCCATGTTTCACTTCAAGCTACATTCTTGTAAAACTCACTGAGAATATTCTAGCCAACTTCTCCCACCTCCACACAAAATAGGCACATGCAATCACACACACGTCCATGTATAAACTAGAGTGACCAACTCTCATCCAGTTTGCCCAGAAACTTTGCCATTTCAGCATTGAAAATTCCATGTGATGGTTGGTCAGAGGTACTTAAGGAACACCATTTTTAAAAGTTCTTTCTTATGTCAGCTCCATGCCTTGACCAGTAAAAATTGTAAAACAAGGAAAGAAAATTGTAATTCCAAAATCTAGAATTGTTAAAACCAAAAAGTATTTTGACCTAAAATCATGCTATTTGATAATTTAAACTTTAATATTTTCTGCTATTTTGCCTAAACAAAGTTTTTTTTTTTCTTGTTTAGTGGTATTGGTGACCCTTACCCACTAATCTTAATTTATCTGATTGGAAGTAACACAATGCTGAGCTAAATTTAGCCAGAGGCAAGGTCATGAAATAACAGGTTTGCAGGATATATAACGATGAAATGAGTGAAGAGCAAGGCATCTGAGAAAAAAGGAAGCAAGTTATCAGAAAATCATTAAGTGAATTTAGGTCAAGAAGTAAGGACTATAATAAATGGAAGCCAATGATTATGGCATAAAAACTTTTAATATATAACATTTTTATATGAGATGAGTTGAGAAAAATTAGTTTCATATTACATTTTGAATCATAGACTCATTTGATGAGATTTTATTCTTCTTTATTCCAAGACACTTTAAAATTTATTTTTATCATATCATGTATATATTTTGTATTTCCTGTACATTTTGGCATATGCTAGCATGGCCACTGAGGAAAAAGCTGTTCTGATTAAAAAATCTTAACTCTACTTCCTACTTTTCTAATTTGAACAGTCATAGTTTAATACCACATTTTATATATTACACCCATAAAGAAATTAATTCTACAGAGACTGAAATGGCTATGAAACTAGCAGGAAAGAATATGGGAGAAAATAGGTTTCATTTTATATTAAATTGTTAGGTAAATAACCCAGTTCTCCTGAAATTATTGATGCATTCCCCCCAACTGGAAAGCAGGGTACTGTGGACAAAGATGTCAGAGCCTATGGTCCACTCTTGAGTATAGTTAAAATGTTTGAAGTCTGTTTGATCTTACATTTCTGAGAAACAATGTTTCCATTAGGATTTGGAATATTATCCTATTAAATCTTACTTCTTTCTACAGCACAGCTTTCAATCCTGTTGCTAAGAATGCTGTTCTGGATAGCAAGGGTTTTCTGAGCCTTCCTGTATCTTTTTGTGACTAACTGAAGGCTGCCAAGGAAGACAAGCCACCTTGTTTTCAAACTAAAAAGGGCAGAAAGGGGAAAACGTGCTTTCTAATACTCAGCTCTTTTTACTTGGAGGCGTGCTGATTTTCTGGCCTCATGCCCATGGAAAGAGACAAATGAGATGATGCCTGCTTTTATTCCTGTTCCAATGCTCCTCCCACCTAAGAGTGACCAAAAAGTAAACTCTCCTGTTGGAAAGAAGCCCTACTTCCTTCACAGGTCAAAAGTTCAAAGGAAAGTAATTGGACACAGTCCCTAACCTGAGCATTTGCTTAAGTATTACTTGACTGTTATTTTTGCTATTTATTATGAAATAAATAATTTGAATAATTGAAGTATAGAAGTGAACTCTTAAAGGAGAGTTCCTATTGTTTGCTTTCCCATATCCCTGACAGATGATAGTACCTCAAGACAAAGAGTAAATAAAAATCTTTATCCCCTATCTTTGTCTGAAATATTTCTTATTTTTATTAGTTTCCAAAGAAAAGTTCTGTTCTTCAATTAAAAAATAAATAAATTAGACATATGGCAAAGGGAATGCTATGAAAAAACATAGAGGAGTATGTTTTAAAACTAGACCATATAAAAACGTTTGTGGAAAATTATTCTTCTTCAACTGTCTCCAGAATAATGATTCTAGGTTTCAAAAATGTTATAATGGGAAAAGGGTAAGGTCAGGTAGAAATGCTTAATCTACTGGTGCCTCTTCAATGTAACTTATCCAATTTCGATGACCTTTCAGGATTCACTGAATCTTACACATTGGGGTTCAAATTAAAGATGATAGAAAGAGTGCTTAGAAGTTGAACAAGGGAAAACGCCTTTCATTGGTTTATTTCCATTTGAAAGAACTTCTGGGTAGATTGGTTCTTTTCAAAGAGTTGATTTTGCTTCTTTTCAAAGAGTTGATTTTGCTTCTATTGGGGCACTTATGCCATCTGCTTACAGGCTTAGCAACATGGACTCTCCAAAGTACAAAATCACTCTAATATACTCTGACTCAGGTGATAGTCTCTTTACACACTCTTAAGTAGAAAGACCTTTCATTCCTACGGCAGTATCATTCTCCACTATACCTGTGATTCTCAATTATATATCTCTCATCTCTTTTTCTAGATGTTCTTATCTGAAGGTCATGTATAATATGTCTAAATCATCTCCTTTTCCCCCGAACCCTCTAAAATAACCTTTTCTCTACAACCACTTTCTGCAACGAAGATAAGAATGGAGTTTCAGTTCGTTTTCTCATTTGGTGTTATGATAGAATGTTTTGTGAAGATTATGTCAGGTTATTAGAAAAGGGCAGCAATGATTCAATATTAAAGAATTTTTGGAATTCTACAATGTTATTACTTCACACATGTCATTTTCAGGAATTTTGATCATGAAAAGACAGTTTAAAAATGGTATTTTATAAAAGTTCAAGTGCATACTTTTCAAGTATCACCTTTCAAGAATGATATTTTATTAGTTTGAAATCTGCAAAGACAACACATATGCTCAGAATATTTATAGGATGGTGCTAATTAATAAATTCACCGTGATAAATTTTTTAAATAGGTCAAATACTAAATAAAATGTAAAAGACCCCCAAATTATTGGGAAATTTATCCCATTTCACTTTTTTTCTTTGTACAAGATGAAATAGTTCATGAAAGCAAAATTATTTTTATCCCTCTATACCAACCAAAGTACAGGAATGATAATTTTTTTCTTTACGTATTTATTTGCTTGCCAAAACATTTATTCTAGAATCTAGAAATTACACAAATATAACTAGCTGGCCATTGACCTTATAATAGTCATTGCTCACCAAACCTGTAGCACAACTATTGCCCATGTCCCCCAAAACAAAATTTAGCCTGCACCACAGTCTTTCCAAAGGCAAAAGCAAGGATTTATTTCTCTACATACAGGCAGTTCATTTTAGTAATAATACGTTATTACTGAAGAAACACATTTTAAGCTTGAAATAACTAGCAGAACAATGACAATTTAATAAGCAATTTAAAATATTCTCAGTTCAAACATAACTCAATTTTCTGGGTAGTAAAATGGCTTTTGTGAAAATTCTTTTAAAAACATCTGCATTTTTTAAGTTGTTTAAATATCACGCTGAGTAATGCTACTTCCTTAAGTATTCTGCCCATCACTTTTTATTTATTTTAATATGGGAAATAATCTTATGCTTTAGACAAAATGGTTGCATTTTGTTTTTATCTATAAGGATGTTGGTTAATTAAGGCAGTGTGGCATAGTGTGCAAGAGCACAAACCTGGAGCTGGACTAACTGACTGTCAATCCTAGCTATAATCCTGCCATCTGCACTTGGATGAGTTACCTGATCTCTCGGAGGTTCCGTACTCATTATATAAAAACTGGCTAATGGTCTGTACTTCACAGAGATAATGCTGAGAACCATATCTGGCTCATACAAATTACTGCATCAATGTTTAATGAGTAAAATGTAAAAGTAAAGCATTGGACTTTTCAAAAGTAAAATTAATAAAGAACACAGAAAGTTAGCATTCATAAAGATTTGTAACAACTTGCTATAATTTAGATGACTCAATTAATTGTTTACAATATACGTAGCTATAATTGCATTGGTAATGATTTTATAAGTCATTTAGATTTTTCATTTGTATCATGGCCTTTTCAAAGCAATCTTCTATTTTATTTACTCATATTGGAATAAAAATATCAACAGTCAGCAATTTTACTCTGCCCTTTAAATTTTGGTAAATTAAATGATGAAAAATGATGAACTTTAATTCCTTCCCTTAATCAACTATCAAAGAGATGAGTCTCATCTTGGCTTTCAGCATATCAAGCATATCAAGAAACTGAAGAAACTGAGAAACAAATTTTTCCAATGTTAATGAAGGGAGATTTTGATAGGAGAAATGTGATAATAAATACATTTTCACATAAATTTTAAGACAATGACATTATTCCTGCATATATCTGATTACAAAAATGCTTTCAGAGTTTGTCAGTTAAGAAGAAGCCAAATATCAAAGATTATTTATTACCCTGGCAAATCTTTCCTAATTATAACAAAGGCTTCAAAATTCCTTTTGTTAACAGTAAAAACAAAAGAGGTTATAAATGCATGAAAGATGTATTTGAAAAGTAATATCTGAATTCTTACATTTTAATTTGAATAGTAGAGAGATCTCTTGAGATAGTATTTTAATTAATATTCCACCATCCTTGTGTGTGTGTCTCTCTCTCAGTCTCAAACACACACATAACACCTCTTCCCTTGACACACACACTAAGTATGTTTAAGCAAATTGGTCTTAAAAATTCTTAGTTAATTATGGAGTTTGCCTTAAGTATTATTGCACAATTAGTTGAATGATTTGTTTATTTTTCTGGGTCATGTGAATGCTGTTTAGACTGCATATTAAACTGTCATGGAGTTTCAACTACTCTATGGCAATCCATTGAGTCACAGTTGGATTCTATCCTATTTCAGCTGTTCCCTCACTAGTAGTGGTATATTCATTTTAAATTAACTCACCTCTTTGAGGCCTCAATCAATAGCTTTGAAACTCTCACTTTATCTGAGCTGCAACATGAACTGTTTATTCAGTCCACTGTTCTGTGTGAATTTTTTCTGAAACAAACACAGACAAAAGCCTCAAAGAAGTATGTTTTGTAGAAACTGGAAGCTTAGGCAATCCTCATTACTCACTAAGTAAGTTGTTATATTTTGATTTAAGGCTCCAAAATGATTTTATGATTTAATGTGGTTTTTACAAACCTTTTTATCACACAATTAAAATAAGACAATCATAACCAAGGGGGCCTATTTTGAAGAAATAAATATTCAAATGTATTTCTGTAAAGTGTAGGAATATTAGGAAATTTATCTTAGATTGCTATATATTTTTACTGAAACATATAAAAATCCCGATAATTTTTAAAGACTCATCCAAAAGGAAATATATAGCAAAACTGAAAATAATTTTGAATTTTGGATCTTTTTTATTTGGGATTCATCATTTGGAAGTGAAGTGGTTTAGAGGTGGTTTTTATCATAGGATGGATTTTAAGCAAACATGAGGCATGTAAAATTATTTTTGGTTATGTCTCCTTTAGAGAGAAAAAGCTTGTAGTTGGTGAAGGTAAACAAAGACTGAAAATGCCATTGACATTAAGGAAATCACAGACAACTATTATATAGCTATTGCTCAAACTTCATCTGTTATATAGCTATTGCCCAACCCCCCACCTCCATCTCTGGGGAGGTCAAAAACACGTGTTAAACAGTCATTTTCTGGTCTCCTTTTCTACTGTGTGCTCTTCCACAACCTGGTAGACATATTAAGTCTAATGAAAAGGCCCTCCCAGACTTTAGCCCTAGGAACAAACAACCCCAGATGCTTATTAGAATAGGAATTCTCAGTGGCAGGGCTCCCTCCCCCCAGGTGGATAAAAACCACACTCAAACAGTGTAGATTTGTTTCTCTTCATCTAGAAGTTGGGCATGTAGAGCTGCCATCTCTTGACCTTTAACCTGGAGCAGTTTTCAGCCAGATGGGACTACCAGTCATGATGGTATAATAAGAGCTGAGAGGCAAGGTGGTATCATTGATTCTTTGTGCTGTGTAACTTTCAAGATTATTTTACTTTCCTGGACTCTTTGTTCTGTGGAAGTAATAAAGGGATCATTTGTTGCACTTTTTGTTGTACCCTGAACCTGTCTTCTCACAAAGCACCACTGCACAAACCCACTCCACAATTGGATGCTATTTTTCTGTAGATTATGAGTCACTGGTATGTGTATGGTCCATGTATGTGTGTATGAGTGTGAGACAGACAGAGAGAGAGAGACAGAGAGAGTCAGAGAGACAGAAGGCAGGGGGAAGAGAGAGAATATGAGAAAGTACAAGATTAACAAAGAAAGATTCCACTGTTGTTTTTTTTCTTCTTAATATTGGTATACTTTAATTGACTAAAGACCATAGTTTATTCAGATTTCCTCAGATTTTACCTAATGTCCTTTTTCTGCTCCAAGATCCCATCGAGGATACCACAACACATTTAGTTATCATGTCTCCTTTGGTTCCTTTTGGATAATTCTCACAGATTCTTTGTTTTAATGACCTTGACCGTTTGTGGAGTATTGTCAGATATTTTGTAGCATATTTCTCAGATGAGATCTGTCTGATGTTTTTCTCATGATTGGAGTGGGTTTATGTGTTCTGCCAGTTTAAACTATTATGAACCTCAGAAAATTTTCATGTTTTAATCCTGATCCAATCTTGTGGGGCCAGACCTATTTTTTAGGGTGGGAAACTTTGATTGGACTATTTCCATGGAGATGTGACACACCCAACTGTTGGTGTTGTCTTTTGATTAGATGTGACTTCACTCATTCAAGGTGGGTCTTGATTAGTTTTCTGGAGTCTTTTAAAAGGGGAAATATTTTGGAGAAACTTCAGATGGAGATTTTGGAGGACAGTTGCTTCAGAGCTCTTCAACACCGAAACACTGACGTTTAGAGATGCTTAGAGTGCCAGTAGAGAGAGCAGATGCCTGAACATGGGCAGAGTCCAGCAGGCATCATCATGTGCTTTCCCATGAGATGCGAAACAAGCCAGAATGGAGAGTATGTACTGAATGAGCCAAGTGAAGGTCCACAGATACTTAAAGAGGAAGCCACTCACATCAGAAGCTGAAAGCAACAGAACCAGGAACAAGGACCAGTAGACGCCAGCCATGTGCCTTCCTATGTGACAGATATTGGCCTTTTTTGAATCAAGGCATTTTTTACTGGATGCCTTAGTTTGGACGTTTTTCTGTCCTTAAAACGGTAAATTTGTAACTTAATAAATTTCACTTTTAAAAGCATTTCCATTTC
Organism: Tamandua tetradactyla; assembly: GCF_023851605.1. Lineage (NCBI taxonomy): Eukaryota > Metazoa > Chordata > Mammalia > Pilosa > Myrmecophagidae > Tamandua > Tamandua tetradactyla. The sequence goes on from NC_135336.1 coordinate 42,356,400, forward strand.
TGGTATATTGCATTCTGGCAGATTTAGCAAACCAAAACATGTTTTGGGGAGAAAAAACAAGGCTATATAAACATTACTTATCCATATAAAACTCAAACTTGATTATGCAGCTGTAAGCTTATTTGTTTCCATTTTACCCTACTGTAATTTTTGGAAGTAAGTTCTATGTCCTTAAGGGTGGAATATCTAAATACTGCTTTCAAAAATTCTTTGGTTCATGCAATTTGACTATTTTCTCCCATTTATTTATTTAGTTAGTTATATCATTAAAGCCACATATATATTTATTTTATACATTGGGTTATAATCCAATATTGCTTATTTTTTTTGCTGAAATTATTCCAACTTTTGCCATTTGGAGCTCTTCCAGTTGGCTCTTGTGTCCTTTTGATATACATTAGGTTCATGCATTTCTTTTCTTTGAACACTTCCTAATGCTCTGGCACTAAAAGATGTTCTGGGCTCATCCTGTATATTTTCTGCCCCAATCCTTAAAACACCGATCTCTCCAGGAGCGCTGGAACTTTTTATTGGAGAATGGCATTAGAGATCAAGACCTTCATCCTCACATTACTTGTTGCCACTAGGATGTCCCTTTTCTAGGCCCTCTCAGGTGACTAAGCAAAGAAATATGCAGATATATTAACTGGTGTGTATACACATATCTATAAATATTTCTGTGTATAACTATCTGTATCTATCTTAAGCCGATCATGAGTTCATGGCTCCTCCTTCAACCATTCATTTATTAATTGCTCAATTTCAGTATACATGGGTACTTGCTTCAGAATTGCTGACCTATACTACTGCAGGAAACAACTTTATCTACCAAATGTCCTTAAGTATAGTGTCTTTTGGCTTTAGTGTTACAGACCCCATTTCCAGTTACTTAGATTAACACTTTGACCCCATCTTATTTAATGAGGTTGTTTCATATACATGTTGTACAATTCAATTCTTTCATCATCTTCTGTAATCCATTCTGGAGTTTTTCCAACCTCCTAAATGATTTTTTTTATTTGCATACATTAATATCACTCTGCTACAAAGTTCTATGGGTCATGTACTCACCATTGTAGCATTAAACAGGATGGTTTCACTGATCTAAAAAGTCCCCTGTTATCTATTCATCATTCTCCCCTCAGGCCCTTGGATATCACTGATAGGCTTACCATCTCTATAGTTTTCCTTTCCCAGAATGCCATATAGGTAGAATCATACAACTTGTGGCCTTTTCGATTTGCTTCTCTAACTTAGCAAAATGTTTTTGAGATTCGTACATGCTTTTGAGTGGCTTGATAGCTCATTTCTTTTTATGGCCAAATGGTATTTCACTGTACAACTGTAGCACCATTTGTTTACCCATTCACCTATTGAAAGGCATCTTGGTTGCTTCCAGTTTTCAAAGATTATGAATAAAACTGGTTTAAACATTTTTTATGCAGGCTTTTGTGTGAGCTTAAGTAATCAAATCTGCCCTGTACTTTCATCTGATAAAAGATTTACCTTACAAAGGTAAGATAAATATGTGTTGTTGAATCAATTGAAATAATATTTCTAATATATTATTATTTTATCAGGCCCATTAAAATTACTTCCAAAACACTTTAGAAGCTCTAACAAATTTAAACCTCTGAATTATATATCTAATTATGTTTCTAAATGATATATCTTGAACATTGCCTCAAAAAATAGAATTGCTTTGACCACCAATAGAAGAATATGAACATTTGCATTACTTGAGATGTGATAAGTTTATCAGAAAAAGGTGAGCTAGTGGTGGGATAGCCTTTCGGTAGGATAATGGCACATTTTGTTCAAAGAAAGCTTTAAAGGTGGTGGGTTGCTTTTAAAAGCTTATCTTTACCAAGGAGGTTTGAATGTGGCATAATACATTTAGAACAGTTATTGCTAATAAATCTAAACTAGGAGAAAAATACCCAAAGAGATATATTTCCTTCAATAGTTTCTGTCATTTAGGCACATCAATAAAGAATTTTAGTTGTCAAAATGGTGTGTAATATTATAAACACTAAGATGAAAAAATATGATCCTATATTGCACAGTTTAGACATGTTATAGAGATGTCACCAGTTAATTACAATGTGGTAAAGGCTGTCATAAGGTATGTGTGATATGTTACAAGAAGTATAGAGGAAGAATTTACACTGGAAGGAACATTTAAATAGTGTTTATATTATGTAGAAGTATTGTAGACAGGGAAATAAAAAAGGTGTGAGGGGGTGAGTTACAAAGGCATTTTAAACAGATGGAACAATGTTTTGAAACTAATGATTTAGTTGGAGATTGACCAATCATTTGGTATGACTATAGCTTAGAGGAAAGTTTGGTGTAATTAGAAGAAAAGAAGGAATGAGGAGAGTCCATGAAAAGCCTCATATACTTCCCCCCAAAGTATTACTTTTTACTTTATTTTACAGGCTATAGCAGAAAAGTAAATTATATATATATATATATGAAAAGTGTATATATATATATACAGATATTATATATCTATATATACATATACTTTTAAAATTATGGATTCTTTCACCAATTAATTTGTTTTCTTGATAAACTGTAGGTAATTCTTTTGACCATAATAATGAGCCATATTCTCTGTTTGAAATCATGTGCTTTAGTACTTCCCTTTGCTTATATTTCTCAACTTGTTTATTTTTCACATTTACTTTCTTTTTCCTATCTTCCTTTATACCTTACCTTTCTTTGCCTCTCTTCAAGCTATGTTCAAGATTAAATTTGATAAAGAAAGAGCAATCAATGGACACTGTCTTGTTGGGTAAATATCATTTGTCACCCTTTTGGGGACCAAACTCTTGGCAAAGGAGCTACTTTTTATCTAGAGTCTTGCATCAATTCATGGATCTCACTGTCTGTAGTACCACATTCTTGCACTTCCTGATATTTGACTCTTCTCGGTTATTTTTGGATCAGCTACACTTGGTCATAATGTCTCGCTTTGTTACTGTAGATTTGGATCTGTGAAACCTCAATGCCTTTCTTGTTTTAAAGGGAGGAGAGAGTGGGAGGTGAAAGAGTACCAGCCACCACATAAATGATTCACTGGTATTTGTTGTCTCAGCAGACTAAGTTCCCTCAGTTTATTCATACCCTCAGTTTGGTGTTTCCCAGGGGAAGGAGTGGCTGCCTCCTTGCTGAGAACCTTCTCCAGGCTTGCCCTGAAGTGAATGGGGTGGGAAGAGTTATTCCAGGAACTTTCTGTTTGCTTTGTTAAAAAGCACATGGCAAACACAGCATTAGTTATAAGGGTTTTTTCTTTTTTTTAAAGTTTTTTTGTTTTTAAATGCTAATCATAAAGTAAGAGAAAGAGAGAGGTGAACAGAATAGCAACTGACAATGAAGCCAATGTGGTTTTGATAAGGATTTCTGTAGCATAAACATTTATATATGATGAAATATGCTTGGATAAAAAGATTGCTTTGTTTTGTGGGGAGATAAGTGTTTTTCATCTTTGAATTATGAGTTTTAAATATGACTTCTCAAACTGCTGAGCTTTACATTTTGGGCAATTTAAGTTCAACAAATACAATTTGTTTTTTTTCCCCCAAGCTGAATAATAAATGTGTCCCAAAAACCCAATCCCCAAAAATCTGTGGTTAGCAACTGAGAACATAAATAATCTAACTTCAAAAAGTAAATTCCTTCTCTCTCAAGACATTATTATTAATAATTGAAACGATGTGACTCCCCTAGGGGTATTATTATAACTTACTTAGAAAGCATACATGATAGAGTTGTTTGCACTCTACAAGTAAGAAGCAATGACTTAAATCACAGATTAAATTGATTCTCAATATGGCCAATGGACCACACCATTGTATCCGCTTTTGAGAGGCAGAGAAAGAGAAACAATGGTGCAAACAAGAAAAATTTAGTTTTTCTGACCATTGAAATGATTTTCTGGAAATGCAGATGGTTTAACTTTAGCAACCAGCTCCTACGAAATATCCAAGAATCCACTGACTTGGTAGAATTACAGGGATAATATTTTCTCAAGAACAAACTGCACTTGAACAAAGTAACTGGCACAAATAGATCCTTAACAGGCTGTGTGGCTTTGTTTTTGAGCAAAAATGTTTGTATATGTCCAGTTTGTGGAAACACACTCCTCTGGTATTTGAATTTCTTTCTCCTTGTCAGAAATGTCCCAGGATACACACTGAGTACAGAGTTTTGTTTCTTTCCTGCTGGGCTTATTTGGTACATAGGGAACTACTTACAACACTCCAATGTGGGTGGTAATTAGAAGTGACCTCCTTCAGAGTCTTCTTTCAGAATTAGGAAGGAAAGGTATTTTTAAGTCTTGGTGTCAAGAAGCTTTGTGATCATACTTTAGAGAAAAGAGAGCAGGATGTATATATGGTAGAACAGGAGAGGAAAATCGTCTTTTTTAGTGAACAGTGTGCAAAATCATATTTGCAGCATGAAATGAATCACAGAGTTCCTCTCACCCAAACATTTATCTACTCGTTGAATTTTGTACAAAATTCTGGAGCTGCTATTATAATAGCAAGTGTAATCTAAATTAACATTTATGTCCTCAAATATTGTCATTGGCCTGGAACTACTTGCAAAGGTTAAAATATATTGCTTTATTTTTAAATTCATTTTTTCCTTTATATTTGCCCAAACATTACAATTTAATTAAGAAAAGATTAGAAAAAGAAAAAAAAAGACAAATCTACCCATTCCTTTCAACCAATAATTTTCATAGACATTTAACTTTCATATCTTAAAAACCTAAACTATTTATTTTGTCTTTACTTTGTCTCTTAATATATTATATTGACTTAGGAGTGCATTGATATTTTAATGAAATTCAACTTATTTTAGCCTCAGAACATTTCAGCATTCTCCTTGTACAAATTACCATTGTATACATTGTTGCAAATACATATTTTTTCATATGAACTTTAATAAATGAATCAGCTCTTCATTTTCTAAAGTAGATTTGTATTTTGGTTTTAAAATTATTGCACTTAACTAAATAAATCAAATAAATTATCATGTCAGATGAACCCCTTTCTAAAAGTAAGAATGAAAGTAAAGTTCTAATTTTCTGTGTACAGAATAATAACTCCAAGCTTAATGGGTTCTCACTGTGGCATAATTACATTTAATTTTTTCAAAGGATAATGTTACTGTATGAAAGTTATAAACATCAAGGTAATTTTCCCTATTTAACCAAAATTCCAAATATGTTTCTAAGAACTTGTCTAGCTTTTAAAAATTACATGAGAGGATTTACTGTCTGGGATATCTAATTTTTTAATTTAATTCACAAAATACTTTAAATCCTGAATTTACCAAGCATCTTCTAATTTTTAAAATGTTTAGAACCATACACAAAATGTTTGTAAAGCATCACTGTTCAGAATTCAAATACATGAAATAATATACATAAATAACAAGATTTAAAATATATTTGGCAACTATAATGCAATCATATTCCAGTTTTGAATGAATATTCAATGAGGCCAACAGGCAGCATTTTTTTTTTTTTTTAAACATTTTTAAACATTTTCTTGTTTTATTATATTTTGTTTGTTTGTTTGTTTTTTACATGGGCTGGGGCCGGGAATCGAACCGGGGTCCTCCGGCACGGCAGGCAAGCACTCTTGCCCGCTGAGCCACCGCGGCCCGCCCAGGCAGCATTTTAAAGCTAAAATATTTCATTTTGTGGTGTTTCTCCTACTCTGGATATTCACTTAGAGAGAGATTGGTATTAGGTTTTAAAGATTATAGCACCTCTTTTTTTTCTTTTCATTCTCTTCAACTTCCTCTATTTGATGGGTTGCTTTGATTACTCTCCTTGTAATGTTTTCAAACTACATTTAGATATGTAGAGAGAAGACAGCCATGTCTTCTGATGGATGTAGCTAATGAGTTAGGCCTCAAGTCAAAGAATAAGCCATCATTAGAACCCCAAAGACTTCAGAGGAAATTAGGACTTGCCAATACATCGACTTCTGGCTTCTAGCTTCCAGACTATGAAACAATATGTTTATATAGTTTCAGTGCATCCAGTTTGTGGGGTTTTGTTATAGAAGTCCTTGCACTAAGGTACTAATGTAGTAGCATCAGAATTAATGCAATTGAGAATGTAATAAACATTATTCTTGAAGTAAAACATGAAGTAAAATATGAATATTCTCATTTCAAATTATAATATACCATGCACATTTTTTTGGCAATGCTAATTGCCAAATACATTGCAAACTGGAGAACTTTCCTTCTCTGAAAATCACTTGGTCACTTTGGATCCTTTGTCATTTGCATAGTGCTCTTGGCTTTCTTTCCTGCCTAACTTCCCTCCTCTGTCCCCTTCCTCCTTCCCTTTTTCCTTTAATATTATTTGCGTTCAGAACCTGCTTCATGATAAGCACTTCTCCAGTTGCTTCAGATATATCACCACTTTCTGATCAATCCTGTCTTTCATACCGATCATACAATCGATAATCTCCACATTGGTTTTTGGTCTATAAGGCCCACTACTCCTTTTATGTTTGCTCTAGTGTGCTAAAATAATTTAAAAGCTCTGCATAAGAACAAGTGCGTATCAAGGTTGTAATAGTATGGGTATTTTTTTTTCTTTTCTTTCACAGTGAGTGACACATCTGTTTACATACATTGAGATAAGTAAGTATATGTGTCCATTTGTATTCAATTAGGAGAGAGAAACGATACAGCAATTTAAATTGAGGAGTTTTAATGGTAAGAGATTTAATAAAAGAGTAATCATAGGGTATCAGAAAACTTTATATAAACTGACAGAGTACCCAAGGAAGAAAAACTTGGAAGGGAGGGGTCCCATCCCAAAACTGGGTTCAGACCTAGCTGGAATAGGTGTAGTTTAGCCCGATTCATAGCAGAGCAGTCCACTGGCTTTCCCAAGACAAATCTGGTCTATAGTTGCTGAGCAAACAGGCACCCTCTGGAGTATGTGGTAAGCACTCAGCAACTGAAGGTGTGGGAATGCAAGGAGGTGGGCATCAGGAGCCAAGGTGAGCCAAGCGAGTGAGCACACCAGTGAAGACCCACTTATGCCTGTGCAGGTGAGCTACTCAGACTTGTAGAGGGAATTGAAGTACTGGTGTAGGGAGGAGGCCTTCAGCCTCTGGTGCAAGCAGGAAACTTTCCATGTCAAGGTGGCTGCAGAAGGAGATCTCCAGGCTAGGCTGAGGCTGCCAGGTTGCTGAGGGACAGCAAATTCTGGGTGTGTGGCTGGGGCAGAGCTCTACTGGATGTCCTCATCCCTACACCATTAACACACCATGCCACCACATGAACAGCAGAAATGTCCCTGCAGGACCATCTACTAAGAATGCTTAATTGATCACTGTAAGGTGAGATGCTTAGAGGAATTCTATCCATTACGGCAAAGCATATAAAGACATGAATTTGGAGCTGAGAAGCAATAAATTAATAACTAGTACACACACAATACATTAAAAAATGCACTGAGTTTTTCATTCAGCATTACAGTGACTGCACAGGTCATAAGCCCATAACACTGGCCCTGGATCTAACACTCTAGATGGATCTTTTACTCATGCATGACTTTGTAAGATCATAAATTGGTTATTTGGAAAATATCAGTCCAGTGAATCATGTAGATCTTCCAAATGCTGACACACTTCACAAACAATATAAAAGAGTACCTTTATTAATATCACTACTGATCTCATCAGAAAAGTTTTTTTTAATTATTGGGAAGTTGTCAGTCTCAGGTTGACCAATATGAGTTTACAAAATTCTAATTCTTTTTTTAAAACTCAAATTTTATTATTGACAGCAAATACAAATACTTGTTTTCATTGATGTGGTAGTCTCACATCATTCATTTTTGAATCACTTCATGATTGTCCAATTACTATAGTTTGTTTGTCAGTCCTTCTTCCAAGTAAAAGTTGTGGGCCATGACAAAAAGGAGCTAGTTTAGCTTGCAACTCAATCTCTCCAGTAGTCTTCTGAAATGTTCAGGTGTGTAACACACATACATTATGTGTACTGTCCACTTGGGCATACAGAATATTCACAAGAAGACTACTCAAGGGTCAGGATTTTTTTAATTAATACTTTTTTAGCACCTCATCAAGGATATTCTTAATGCAACTGACTTTTCTGCTTTTCATGAATTTCTGGCAATGAAAAATGCAACTGCTGGTACATTTTATTTCCATATCCTTATGTTGCTAAATTGCCAGCACTTTTACCCACCATTGCTGTGTACTGTTAGTAAAGGCAGTATGATGACACAAATAGTTGTAAATTCACCACCTCCCTACAGGAAACTCAGAGAACTTAAAAGTCAATGGACCACAGTATAGAAACCTCTACTCCAGACCACAAAAGTCTTCTTATTCGTTTTTCTGCTTCTAATTCAAACCTAAAACTGCTACTGTGTAGATTATCTAAAAATGCTCCTTTTGTTGTAGTTCTTTCCTCAAATATATATATATTCCTTAGACTTGGATTCATATCTCTCTATAGACTTTCCTTTCTAATATTTTCTGGTAGCCAATTATGTTCTTAATCAGAGTAAATTAAAACATTTAAAAGATATTCCTGTTTCATAATAATCTTGCTGGTAAGAAATAATAGTCACCCTATTTTACATAATCTTATCATTTGAAATAATTTTTGAAAATTCTCCTAATATAGAAGAAAAAAGTATTCCATTTCCTCAAAGTTTTAGATTTTGTGATGTGGTGATAAGATAAATCAGATATGTCGACATAATCTTTATTTAAATTTTTACTGTGTATCTCTCATAAATTGTTAAGAGAATGTACCAATTAGCACTATAAAAGTACTAAGTTAAATTCTTATTGTATTCTTTAATCGTAATTATAAATGATTAAAATGTGCTCTAACTAAAAATAGTGTCCAACTTAAAAATATAAATTCTGCTAATATTTTTTACAGATTTAATATTTTGTAATATAGTTTTATGTGTTATAAAATTTTACTGATATCTTATATAAAATTATCAGTGGTGCTATCACTGCTAACCCCATTATAACTGCTAATTTTTCATAGAATTTTTGAGATATTCCTCCTGTTCCAAAATACGCGGTCATTCACTTCACATAGACAAATCACTTATATTAATAAAACAGAGTAAAACTCTTCTTCGAAAATCTGTTTCTAACCCTGACTCTATTGTGTAAAGGGAATTATGTATTTATATGTAACTCAAGTATATTAATTTCAAAATTTAAGCCAGAAAATATTGATGTATACCGTCTTATAAAGTTTTTGTTGTACTTAAGTAGTACAATAAAACTTTGCAAAATATTATTAAACTTGCATCATTAAACGGAAGGATTTGTAGCCCTTCATTGTGACCCTGGCATCTTTTGCTAATGCATCTTTTTTATTTTTCTGGCTAATTATCCTTTGGTCTCCTCTGCTTAATTCGTCAAAAATCTCTTGAATAGTTTATATTTGTTAATATTACATTTCAATTCCAGATCTTTAGTTTTTAATATAAATATATATTTAAGAGTATATATATATGTGTGTGTATATATATATCTATATATCAAATGTTATATAACTAAATATCTTTACATATTTTGAAGAATGGGCCTGAAAATATAACATAATGTCCTTTGATTTATTGCTGCCTCTTTCTTTGTGAGGTCTGAGGAGAGAACTTTTAGTAATCCTCCCTCTTCCTGACTCCTCACTTGTCTCTTGAGTGTCTGCAACTTGAGAGCTTTGCAGCATTTGGTCTCAATGTCTCTAAGTAACCAGAATTATTAGGGATAAGAAAGAAGAAGCATAAAGAGTTCAGTATTATTGAGTTAAATCTGTTTATACTCCATTTCTACCAAAAAGGATTTGAAGCCAAGCCCTCAAAAAGGCTTCTTCTGAAAAGTTAATTCCCAGAACTGGAGGAACAAACATCTCTGTGGACAAAGATAAACCATGGAGTGTTCTGCTTGGACTACACTCAGAGAAAAATTTAATGAGAAGCACACTTTAGGGACACATTTATGGAAATTGAGATACATAGTCTGGTTTTGTAAAATTGGGGTTGAATGGATTAGTGAACAATTTCTTAAAAATGAAAAAGAAAGTATTGCAACTAGGGATTATAATCACAATCAAGTCATCAGTAATGTTACAGTTAGAATTGTGGAGTGTTTCTTACACATTGAGTGGGGGAAAAACACTAAATGGAAATATTGAAGACAAACAATTTGAATTTTCTTCTTGGCTTTTTCATCAATATGGGCAAGCTACAGAATCTTGGGGTGCCTTCCTTTATCTCTTATGGAATCAGTTGAATTATTAGTAAATTCCAAAATTTGTATTATGAGGACCCTAAGATCTTTTTTTAATTCTTGAAACATAAGTTTAAAAGTTTCAGATATCTTTCTTTTCTTCCAGTTTTAAGCAGTCTCCTTTCATCCACAGCTTGCAACATAGTTATGTTTGATATTTTTATCACTACTTCTAAGTGTGGGCTGTTAAAACATACCTATTACATCAGCATAATAAATTTTAAAACCCTCCATATTGGAAAATGTCATTTACTTATAAATAGGTTTTTTATACACAATCTTATACTCCATTTTTTTTATGGGAAAGAAAAAGATATGTGGGTGATGGGATTGGCCTTAAGGAAAGGAATACTTGGTGACAGACTGCAATGGCACCATTTGTGGTTCATTCCCTAGTGTTAAGACATTATATATTCATTAAGACTCTGCTTAAATTGTAGATACCGGTGGGGGCTATCAAACATGGAACCATTAAACTCTATAATACAGTATTTTGTCAGCTTATCTAGCAGGTTCCTGAAGACATGGCTGTGGAACAAATAGGTTTTAATATGGGTTGTGTGTGCCTGACGGCAAGACTTGCATGCATCATGCCACTAGGAAGCTGGGAGGGCATATTGACAAAGGGGAGGCCATCATCAAGGGGTCTTTGGTTCCTATGTCCTGTTAACTTTGTACTTTCTGTTAGTTCTGTACACATTTTTCTACAGAAACATCACTGCTCTCATCATATCTCATTTTTATTATTAACATACTCTGCTAACTTTTCATCATGTTCTCAGTCTTGTTTCCTTCTAATACTCCTTTCCCACCCTTTCCAGAATGCTCTTTCTAAAACACAGATCTTATGATATTTTTCCAGAAAAAAATGTGATTTCCTTTGTAAGGAAAAAAAGGCTTCATGACCCAGCCTGTCTCTAGCTTCTGCCTTGCCACACTTTCCTGACATAGTCTTCATGCAAGCAATCATAATTTATTTGAGTTTTCTCAAACAGAACATCTTATTGTCTGTTGATAATATAATTCTGATATTACAGTTGCCTAATTACCCTTCCTGCCCTATCTTTTTCCATCCCATTAACTCATTAATTTCAGCCAGCAATTAAAATATCTTCTCTTAAGTAAGGATTCCTGGGATTCACCAGAGCAGACTGATTACCCTTCACTGTCCCATTTCTTTATCTAATACATACCTCTCTTTTTTTATTGCTTATAGTTTATTAAACATCTGCTCCCTGATGGCAAGGCCTTGCCATGTTTGTCTTAGCATCCTTGGTTGTTTGGATAATGGAGGGCATCTAGCAAATACTATGCTTGCCCAATTTAAGTGATTGGGTTCTGAAACTAGTTTTTGTCAAACATTTAACAACAGAAAACCTTATAATGCATAGTTTAGTGCTGAGGAATAATTGGTTAGAGGTTCTAAGTATCAGCTTATCATCTCCTTTAATTGTTTGATTTATAACATTTGATTGAAAGACAGAGACTTTCTTTAAATATTCATCAGTTTCTGAAGTTGGCAATTAGACATTTGTTAAATTGGTCCTAGTGTGTGCATAGACTAGATTCCTTGAGAAACGAATTCTGAGGGGAGAATTTGTATGCATAATATTTATTGGAGAATATGCTCCAGAACAGTTCCTGGGTTGGGGGGAAGAGGAAGAGAAGCAGAACTGAGTCAGGAGAGATGGTGATTCATAATACCGTGGCAGCAAAGGTTTTATCCAACCCCCCAGGGAGCTCTGAAGCTGTGATGAACATTCAGAGATATTCTAAATTGAGAAAAGGGAGCCAAGTCATCACATAGACCAATATTTGAGGTGGGATGTTCTAGAAAAGGGGTGTAATCTTGGATGACACAGCACCCTTCCTCTAAGGCAATTCTTGGAGAGGTCTCATTTGTGACTTCCCAGTAGCCAGCACTTCCAGCAGCTGAGGAATGAGTGCTTCAGTTCAGGAATGCAGGTTTGAGTAGCTATGTCAAAGCATATACTACTACTGTGTGGTTCTTAAAGACAGTCTAATGAATGAATACTTTGGAAGGTCTTTACCTCAGCCTCAGCCTCTGATGAGGTTGATGATGTAGGTGGAGCTGTTATCTAAAGTTCTTTCCATTATCCAGCAGTGCACGTCTATGCTTTTCATCTTTGCTGTGCTATAGTCACCAGCTTTTAGCTACTTTTTATAAGCAGCAGCTTCACAAAAATAATTGGAAAGGGTAATCATTTAGAACTACACTAAAACAGATAGCTCACAAATAAATACAATTAAGCTATTGCATTTATTTACAGGGCTGCTATGATAATTAAAGAGAGAAAGTAATATTGTGTTTAGACAAACAGTGGGAGGAAGAGGCTGGGCTTGTAGGAACAAATTAAGCCACAAAAATATGCTTTACTAAAAAAATGTCTCTTATAAACATATGTTTTCACTTAACGACACTAACTAAAGTAATTTTCAGTGATAGTGACTCTTGCTTTTTATATCCATCACTATCTTGTTCTTGTTGCAGTATTTTTAATAAACAGACTGTTGGATGATGACTTTAGTAAAACATCATATTGAAGACAAGGAGAGCAGCAAACTAGGTGAAAGAAGCCGTTTTTAAAGTAACTGAAATTATGAGTTTTAGATTACAATTTACCATAAATGGTACATTTGGGGCCTCAGAAGTTCTTCACATGAAGCGTCAAATTGGTAGCCAGAGAGACTTAAAAAAGAAAATTTTCCCAAAGGAATACTCCGCCTTTTCCAAAGAAGGGTAAATAAGATTAAAAGCAAGTTTTATGACAGTGTCACAGGACCTGATTTTTTAAAAGTGATTTGTTGTATTTATTTTGCTCTAGGCATTATTCGTTCCATTTAACCTCTCCTCTTCACTAGGAACGCGGTGGCAACCCTGGACTATCAGGGTTGGACTCTGTAGACTACAGCAGATCTCATCAAAACTAAGATGTTTGGTGGCTCTAAATCTGTCTCAAATGCCAATTTTTCTTTATCCAGAGTCATATCTTTCTACCACTGTCAAACTTTGTGTGTGTGTTCCTAATAATATATTATACACATTCCTATATTCTTCTCACCTAAATTGCCTCATGACTTATCTCAGCAGTGTCACGTACCAAAAAAATTGCAAATCAAACAAAAATAAAGGGCTTCAAGAGAAAAGTCTTACACAAAAGAGGAAATTATAGGGAAATGTCTTGCATGACAAAAGCAAAAATTTTGTAAATTCTCCTCTCATCAGATTCCCTAAAACCTCATTTGTAACCATAACTGCTCTTCACGTATCTGTTAATATACATTTCTCAGGTTTACCTCCATTCCAGTCCTTCCTGACTTTCTTGTCTCTTCCCACTCCTTCCTCCTAAACTGCAGATTCTACTCCATTCATGCATATAGATGCCATGCACTTCAACTTAGCCTGTTTGTTCTTTCACCAAACCTCTCCAGGAAACAGTACAATGAAAGACAAAGAAACCTGTTAGTGATTGCACATTCTACTGCAGATGGAGGACACTGGATAGGTTTTTGAACACTTACATACAATTATTTCAGTACCTGTGGCATATAATTTTGCCTGTCATTGACACTCTACACTTTCATACTAATTAGACCTTCTAGTATAAAGGTCAACAAAAGAATCCTATTAAACTTAAGAAATATCTGCTAGAGGAAGGATGGTATGTGAAGACATCTAATTTTGGTATATAATAGTATCATTCAAATTACATTTCCAGAAAGTGTCTTCATTAAGAAGAATTTCTAAAAGCAAATCTGGATTGTTTAGTTTATGTTGAAAAAATGGCCAGTGAGACTTTCCATCTGCAAAGATGGTTCCTTATCATTCATTCTACCTCATCTAGAGCTGAATTTCTTGAGTTACTTTAGATGTATTTAATATTTAAAATTCACTAAGCACTGACATATGTTTTATATAATTCTACCAACAACATTGGAATAAACTACTCATACTTCTTGTCTTCACTTGCCTCCATCTCGTTGTCTCGTCTCTCTATCATAAAGTTCATTTAATTTGCTTCTGTTCTGGCGGTCCTTTAACTGTTATCCCCTCTCATAAATGAGGACAATGAGATTCAAAAAAGTTAAGTGACACATTGATGATTTTATATAAAATACCTGAGCACATTTGCTACATACCTCATTTTATATCTAAATCTACATTTTTTCATTAAATCTCAGAATCCCACACATAAGAGCAAAACTGGGATGCAAGTTATGAGACTAGACAGTTGCTTAAAGTTTCCAAGAAAGTATAACTCTTAATAAGATGGTATAGGGAATGAGGATGCTGAATAAACCACGTGTATTGTTTGTCTTGCTGGTGACATGACCTTGACGTTGTGGCTTACCATTAGCAAAAATATCAGAAGATTTATATACCTGATTTCTTTGCAATGCATCAAACATTGTGGTATAAGGATGAGTGGAGGGAAGAGGCTCACATGTAATCCAATACTGCTAGTCTAGTCATGTATATGAAGCAGATGTGCTACCAGATTTTCTGCTTCAAGGACTGGGGCTGGTTGCACAGTATAAATTTTGGAATTACATATATGTACTATCAAGTGACTTTTCTGTCTCAAATTATCTTTTTCTTATACTCAACTCTCCTTAAAATTCTACATCTCCTTAAAGCTAGGAAACATATTTCAGCAAATTTTTGTCTCCATTTTATTCTATCTCCTCAGTTCTCTAATATTAGTTCTCCCTTCCTTCTGTGGTGCTTTCTGCTGTGATAAGATCAGAAACCTTTTCCTTTATCGCGCTTGGCATCTGGAAGAAACTTTGCATTCCTCTGCCTCATTGATGCTATTTCTTCTTCTTTTCTATATAATTCTTAAGTCTCTTATCTCTTGCCTAAATCTCTCTTAATTTTCTTTTCCCTTTGTGGTTATTTAGCTGTGTAATTGTATTATTCAACTTTATAAATCATTTTGGGATTATGAGTATGTAAGACAGAGTGTGAATAAAGTATTTCTTGAATTTGATTTGTGAGTTCAATGAGAAGTTTTGCTTAAACAGCAGTTGTAGTAAGTTGGCTTATTTACTGTTTACTTTTGCAGTATAAACTGATGTGATACAGGAAAGAAAAACTTGCTACCATAGGATCTACTTAATCTTGTCTATTTTGCATATGTAATTGATTCTGGAAGATACTTGTTTACCACTGCTTTCCTTATTTTAGTTAGCTCTCATCCAGGCACTAAAAAATATATTTTTATGTGATTTGGAAACTGGTTGCTGTTATATTACATAAATATTTAAGATAAAATTTTATTCATTAGGACAGAAAAAAAACTGTTGAGGAGTATAGGTTTCAATTCCAGCTACTCCTTAGGCTCTCTGGTAGTTAGGTACACCATATTAACTGGCTCTGTATAATGACATGGAATCATAAATTGCTTGGCAGAGATGTTAGGAAAAATATCAAAAGGCAACAGAGTAATTTGACTTCAACTTGTTGCATTTTGACCTTTGACTTTTCCCATTCTTCCTGATCTTTCCATATTTTCTGTAGAGAAAGTATATTACCTTTTGTATTAGTTTGTGAAAGCTGCCAGAATGCAATATACCAGAAATGGAATGGCTTTTAAAAAGAGAGTTTATTAAGTGGCAAGTTTAGAATTCTAAGGCAATGAAAATGTTCAAATTAAGAGGATGCTATAAAAATGTCCAAACTAAGGCATCCAGGTAAAGATACCTTGGTTTAGGAAGGTTGACAACTTTCAGGATTTCTTTCTCAACTGGAAAGGCACATGGCATTATCTTCTAGCTTTCTCACCAAGCTTCTTCAATGGATTCCTCAAGAGGCATTTTCTTTACGCATCTGCAAAGGTCTCTAGATGTGTGGGCTCTGTTGCTTTGATGGCTCTTAAACTTTTTCCAAAATGGATCCCTCTTAAAGGGCTTGAGTAAGCAATCCCACCTTGAACAGGTAGAGGCACATCTCCATGGAAACCATCTAATCAAATGCTACTACCCACATTTGAGTGGGTCACATCTCCATGGAAATAATTCAAAAAATCCCACCCAGCAATATTGGATGAGGATTAAAGGATATGGCTTTTCTGGGGTACATAATAGCTTCAAACTGGTACAGCTATAGATTCAACAACTCTACTGCAGCAGATAGCCTTTGTGTTACCTATAATTGGGTTGGGACACTGTATCTGCTGGTAGAATATACTATGTTAGTTTGTAAGCAGCTGGAATGTGATATACCAGAACTGGAATGGTTTTTATAAAGAGGAGTTTCATAAGTTAGAAGTTTAGAGTTCTGAGCTTATAAAAATGTCCAAACTAAGGAATCCATGGAAAGATAACTTAATTCAAAGAAGGTCAATGGATCAGAATTGCCTCTGTCAGCATGGTAGTCATGTGGCTGGCATCTGCAGTTCCCTGGCTTCTGGGCTCCATTGCTTTCAGTCCTGTTCCTGTGGGGGTTTCCTCACTTTGCTTCTTTGGGTTGGCCTTCATCTCTTGGCTTCCCTTGGCTCTCTCCTGATTCTGGTTTGCTTTATATCTCATGGTGATGTTTGCTGGGTTCCAAGCATCTCCAAACATGTGTGTCTCTGTTCTCCAAGTGTTGACAATTGTGTCAGCTCTGCTCTGAAGTTTCTGTTGGCTCTGTGGTTTCTGTAGGCTCTGTCATTTCTGGTTCTTTCCCAAATGTTTCCTCTTTTAAAGAAGTCCAGTAGACTAATCAAGACCCATAAGAAATGGGTAGAGTCACATCTCCATTTAATCAAATGGTTACAACCACAATTGGACATGTCACATCTCCATGTAGATAATCTAATCAAAAGTTTCCCACCTAAAGTTTTGAACCATGATTAAAGGAAATGGCTGCCTCCACAACGCTGAATCAGGATTAAAACATGGCTTTGCTGGGACACATAATATTCTCCTATTGGTACAATACTGTATACAGAACACAAAGCAACCTAACAGGTATTGTGCTTTCTTCTCAGTATAGAAAGTACCAGAGGCAATTTGCCCTTTACTTTGAATGCCATACCCCAGACTACTGGGCTCCTGAAAATCACATTACTTTCCTTCAGCCCATAGATTCTGGGCCTGAACACTGCCTCATGATCATAATTTAGGAAAGGGATTATGATTTATTTGTGTGGGAGCTACCTACCCCCAAGCTTGTATCATCAATCCTTGCTTTTCTTTGATAATATACATGGAGAAATACCATTGTTGGCTGCCTACCTGTCATGGCCATAAGGGTAAAATGTTCTATTGCTCATATCCATAACTTTCTTGGGTCAGGTCCACATGGTTGAAAGTCCAGAGACTCCTACATGTTCTAGGGTTATAGTGTTTTTTAATGCATTTTCTTAGGTAATCCCAATTCCAAATTTCAGGTCCTTCTATTTGACTGCTAAGGCCATGATCTTGATATATTTTCTGGGGCTAGGATTTCAACTTTCTTTGGATCTCTGCTACTTTTGTAATTAAGTCTTGATCATGACCCTCATCTTTTTCAGCTGTTCGGCAGCAGGAGATAAAAGTTTCTTTTTGCTGCCATGATTCCCTGACTTTCACACTTTGCCTTCATTTGGTGATTAAACTTCCTCAGCTTTTCAATGTTTTACTTTAGTATACCAATGTCACCCAATAGGAGACACTTGATTCTCATTATCTTTATAATTAATATTCTGTACAACCTCTTAAATTCCTGAGATATTGTACCTGACAGTACATTCCCTTCCACCCTTATCCTATCCCAGTTAACCACTTAAAAACTGTGACAATTGCATTGCTGCAGCATCTTAAGAGCTATCAGTGTTCCATTTACACTAATGATGGCATCTTCATTGCCATACAGCTGGTTCCAATATCCCATTTTAGTAACTTCTTTCTCCATCCAATCCTTGCATCAATTCATAGTTTATGTTCTTCAGGAAACAGACTCTGAGATGGAGATTTTTGTGCAGAAATTTTGTCAAAGCAGTTATTAGGTGCATTACCAGTTGGGGAATGAGAGATGTTGATTTAGGCAAAAGGGGTAATTTTTCTGCAAAGTACTTGCAAGCAAGGCCTGAGCAAAATCTCCAAGAAGCTCTGATCTGAGATGGTATTGCACAATGATTCCCCTTGAGAACAAAGACAGGAATTTAATCTTAACCATTCATTGGATGAGCTCTAGGGCAGGAATATGACCCTGCATCAAGCAGGTATCTTCAGCTAAGGGTAATTCTCACAGAGGGACTCAGTTAATAGCCATCAATCACCAGCCCTTCCAGCAGTTGAAATGAATGCCTCAGTTCTGAAGCCAGTATCTGGACAGGTCACCAAACCATTCATAGCACTCAATCCAGACCCTGAGTTACTCAAAGACAGAGTCTATGACTTTTGATTGTATACCTTCAGTATTTAGTGCAGTGCCTGGCATTTAGTAGGTTATTGATAAATGCCTACTTAATGAATATAATACTAGCTTTTATTAACCCATTGGTGCAAATTTTTATTAATTAAATATTAGAAACAATTATTTACCATTTTCATTCAGATAGCAGAAATTATGAGGTTTTCGCTTTAAATTTGGAATTGCCAATACCAATACTGATACCAATTCAATCATTCACTATCTCAACACAAGCTGGCTGAGTGCTTTAACTGTGCCAAGCATTGGGTAACACATTAAGGCAAGTAATTTGTCTTAATGGGATATATATAGCCCTTCCCCCCTTTCCTTTATATGGCCTTATATGAAAAGGTCTTTTGGGTTTGGGTTTCCTCTAGCCTTAGTAATGATACTATCTCCTGGTCTTGAATGGCCAGCATCGGCTGTATAAGGAAAACTGTAGTAGCAGTCACTCCCATTACACCTGTGTGCCCAGAGCCTTCATTCTATTTTGGTTGAATGCAGACTAGGGCTTGAAACAACATCAATCTAAAACGGAGAGTGAATCACGTACATTATGACTTTTCCATTGTAACTACTTAGCTGCAGCTTAGTCTCATATAAATATATCAGAATCATCTTTTTTCACCCTTTTCTAAAATTCAAAATTAAGTTACTGTTATTGTGTGAATTTGCTTACGGTATCTGCTGCAGAAAGCAACAGAACATCATTGTCCAAACAGACAACTGACAAGAAATTTTATGGCAACCTTCATTAATCACCTATTTCTTACCACTTTACCTGTCAAACTGACTAGATTAAAAACAATGCAATCTTTGCACCACCCAATCACTCAACTGTAACTTTTTTAAAGGTTTTATTTTGTAATATTCTCTTCATTGCTTCAATGAACAGGTAACCTATTACCTTTCTACAGTAGACTTTTCCTAGAGTAAATTCAGGTGAAAATAAGCCAGACTATGAGCATATCAGCACATTTCTTACACCAAACTTTCCTATCCTTCTGAAGTATGTTATAAAGTAAAGTACTACTGCTTTGACCCATTAAACATACCGAATCAAATCAAAGACATACATACTTTGAGTGACACCAATATGATGGGAAATGAAATGGATGTCCTTTGACTAAAGTCAAATAATAATGATTGTATTATTAAAATTATTGTATTATTATTAATTAAATCATTGTATTATTAGTGCTTGTATTATTAAAATTACATTATTAAAATTTACTAATATTATTAATATTAGTGAAAATAATGCTTTTATTGTATTGACAGAACTACTTGAGGCAACATGTGTTCCAGCATTCGGGGAGCATTCAGGTACAAAGTACAATCGATTTAGGAAATAATGACACATGGGTTTATTAACTTACGAATGGTTAAATGATAACATTTCAAAGGTATTTCTCTACATTTCATTATTCTGATCTATTGCTTCTCACCTAGCAACTTTAATCTTATCTTGGTGGTGTCATTGCATACAAAAGTGATATTTTTCAAGCTTTCAGTGATTTGAATTATCATTGTGTTTCTTGAAATCTTTGTAACATTTGAGCATTAAAAAACAAAACTGTATTATAAATAGGCAATGCTGTTGTAGAGAAATCTAGAGCTTTGTTTTGCCAATATAATATTGAAATTGAAACACGTACATCTTACTGTTGACATTTAAAGTACTTTTTCTCTTGGGATTTTTGTAATATGTTAATTTAATTCCCTGCTTTTCCAAGTTTAATGTGCATGAGAAATCTTCTAAAGATCTTATTAAAATACACATTCTGGCTTAGTAAGTCTGGGCAAAGCCTGAGAATCTTCATTTTAATAAGCTTCCAGTTGATGCCTGATGATGCCGCCAGCCTGTGGAACATACTTTGGGAGCAAAGATCCAGTAGATATTTCCTCCCACTGACAAATTATAATTATATAAACCTAAACAGCTTGCCTGTGAGAAATTAAACAATTGATGAAGTATTTTATCCATACCTTATAAATTAAAAAGTGACTATGTAAATTGTCTTTGAAGGTTGGATGCAAAATATTTCTGAGTTAATTTGTAAATTGAAGGAAAATATGAAAAATAAAAATAATAATTCAAAGAAAACACAAAAGTTCAAGATTAGCAAAAGTTCTAGCCAAGCTCCCTCATGTGATCTCAGATTTGAAAGTGATTGTAGTTCTTAGAAATGGTGAGCATGGACTTATTTATTGGTATCGTTTTGGAGCCCTTTTTGAGATGCTTAATGATGGCTAGAAATGAAAGATAGAAACAATAAAGTGTTAAATAGATGGATATGGAGATAATTTCTGTTCTGAGTTTAAAAGATATATTTTTAATGTTTATACAAAAATAAGCGAGGTTTCTACTCAAGCCATGCTACAAATAACACTTGCCCTGTGGAATTCATTTCATTTTTATGGGTAATATTTTGTAATCTGATATATAGATGTGCTATATTAGATAGTCACTAAAATAGTTTCCAACTTTAATTGTTTTAGAGCTTATGATTCTAGTATATATATACATGGAGTTATGTAAGAGGCCACATCCTGAACTTTTTCCCAAATGCTGTTTATCTTAGCTGTGAAGATTGATGACAGCTAATACCTCTATATGACAAAATATCTTTAGATTCTTCCCTTTCCAATCCAATTTATACTCTAAAACTACATTTTCAATCTATAATAAAGAACTGATTCTCTCTCTTCATCTTTTACCTTCTCACAGCACCCACCTAATAAGTCCCAAATTGCTTGTCCTGGCACATTCAGCTAGATGTTAATAGACAAGGTCAACCTCAATTGAACTTCTTGAGTTCACTCCTGAACTGCTGGAGATGATCATGAAACAGAGGCCATCTTTTGGGGTTTCTTAGAGTTAACCAGTCAGGATAATGGCTGTTCGAGTTTGTTAGTTGCTGGAAGGCAATATAGCAGAAATTGAATGATTTTAAAAAGGGGAATTTAATAAGTTGCAAGTTAACAGTTTTTAGGCCATGGAAATGTCTCAATTAAAGCAAGTCTATAGAAATTTCCAATCTAAGGCATCCAGGGAAAGATACCTCGATTCAAGAAAGCTGATGAAGTTCAGAGTTTCTTTCTCAAGTGGAGAGGCACATGGTGAGTATGGGCAGAGTTTCTCTCTCTCATCTGGAAAGGCACATGGTGAACATTGCATTGTCTGCTAGTTTCCTCTCTAGCTCTCTGTGAGACATTTTACTTCTTCATCTCCAAAAGCCACTGGCTGGTGGACTCTGCTTCACGGTTCCACGGTGTTCTCTGCTCTGGCTTTCTCTGGCTTTGTTGTTCTTCTCTGCTCTCTCTGAGTCTCCTGCTTTCTCCAAAATGTTTTCTCTTTTATAGGATTCCAGTAAACTAATCAAGACTCACTTGGAATGGATGGAGATATGCCTCCACCTGTATTAGTTAGGGTTCTCTAGAGAAACAGAATCAACAGGGAACACTTGCAAATATAAAATGTATAAAAGAGTCTCACGTGACTGTGGGAACGCAAATTCCAAAATCCACAGGGCAGGCTGTGAAGCCGACGATTACGATGGAGGGTCTGGATGGACTCCATGGGAGAGGCTTACCAGCTAAAGCAAGAAGAGAGCCTGTCTCTTCTGAATCCTCCTTAAAAGGCTTCCAGTGATTAGATTGAGCATCAGTCATTGCAGAAGACACTCCCCTTGACTGATTACAAATGGAATCAGCTGTGGATGCAGCTGACATGATCATGATTTAATTCTATAAAATGTCCTCATTGGAACAGACAGGCCAGCACTTGCCCTACCAGACAAACAGGTACCACCACTTGGCCAAGTTGACATATGAACCTGACCACGACACCACCTAATCCAGTTTAACAACCACTCTTGATTGAGTCACATCTCCAGGGAGATAATCTAAAGTTTCAAACATATAATACTGAATAAGGTTTAGAAGACATGGCTGCCTTTACAAAATGGGATTAGGATTAAAACATGGCTTTTCTAGGGTACATACATTCTTTCAAACTGGCCCAGTGGCATTTTAGGTTTAAAACAGAAGCAAAGATAATATCAATAATAATCTAACGTAAAATAAAAGTGCAGATGGAATCCAAAATTCCTGAACAAACCAGTAAATTAAGAATCCTTACAGAATTATGTTTCAATTCATACGCAAAAAAAATTACTTTCTGGTGATTGCTATAAAAATACAGAACTCATATTTAAAGTATAATTGAATTTTAAAAGATTGGTTTATACCTAAAGTTTCAGAAACATATCATTATATAAAATAAAGCAACATTTGTGTAATAAAAGAGAGACTGTCTTCCTGAGAGGTACAAACATGTAATGGAAACTCCTGATGTAATAGAAGATACAAACAAGAGAATGTATTTAAGCCTGGTATATATGATGCTTGCTAATATTGGATACTAATGATCAGCTCTCAAATAGACTGAACAATAGATTTAATTTTTACTGTAACTTCAATTTTGAGAATTAGTTAGAATAAAACTAATACTGAATGTACCGTGATGTGACCAGGCTAACAGGTGTCAAACCCTGCCATATGAATTTACATTTGTTAAAGTTAATAACGATGCACTGACAATTACTGGTAAGCTCACAGCAAATTTTCTTACTTATAATTTATACACTAGTAAATTCCAGAAGAGATTTGGGTTGTCTTTCAAAAAAATATCTAAAGTATTTTAAAATAAAGTTGAACCTAAACATGTAAACATGTAAAGAAAAGAGTGATATTAAACAGTGATTTAAAAGTGAAATATTTAGGCAATTGGACAGTAGTTCCAGCTCCAAAATGTATGGCACCTAAAGCACAAACAAGATCAAATAATTTGGAAGCACTCCTCTGATCACAAGCTGCATATCTGTTTCAGGAAAGATAGGCCTTTTCATAATACTAATCTAGTAGAAATTAATAATGCAGTTCTGTCTATAATGGCTGTTGAGTAACATTGTGTAAAATTCTGCAGACGTTTGAAAATGTTTTCATTGTAATTGCTTCTCAAATTCACCATTAACAAAAGCGATGCTATAAAATTGAATTTCAGTGAAGGTAATACTATGAAATGTTGAATTAATCAAAAATGGTGTTTCTGATCATATAAATTGATACTAGGAGAGAGCTTTAATAGTATACATCAGTGATACTCAGTTCTCATTACACATTAAATCTATTTAGAGACCCTACTAAAAATATTAAAGAATAAAATGCTGAAATAAATGCTGAAACCCACAGGGATTATGACATAATTTGTCTGGAATGAAGCCTTGGAATTGGTCATTTTTGCAAGCTACCAAGTGATGCTAAGGTGCTGCCAGGTTTGAGAACTGGGCTAGAACAAGGGAAGTTTAGTAGGTTCTTTAAATTCTCTCCTTCAAATATTATGTCTCCAACACCAATTTTAATAAGAGTTAAATAGAACTCAATTTGAGATTGAACTCTCTGATAAGTGCTAATTTATCCATATCATTTCCTTACTTAGAAATACCTACAAAGCTTATATTGAAAAAACAGGCAAAAATGTACCTCTGGAAGAAATACTTAAGAAACGATCTGTGAAGCTTTAACTGACAATCTTTCACACCAATTACTATACCCGCTCTTTCTCCAGGTGCAAGTTCAGTGAATCAGAGAAGAAAATGTCCAATTATTGCTTTAAAATCTTAAGGACATAAAATTCAGGTTTAGATGTTTGTATTTAATTTATAAGATCTCAGACTTGGAGGGGAGAGAGTTGAAACGGTGCGAGGGAACAGTTAAATGGTGTGGGTGTCAATGAAACACCCTTGTTTAGCTCCAATTTCTCTAATCTGCAGCTGAAGGGGAGGGCTGTGAGTCATAGAAGAGTCTGTCTAGAAGGCCTAAACTTGATCTTTGCGTGAAGTCCAAGAAGATGGCAAGCCTTTAGAGATGTTCCTGAGACTTATCTAGGCCTGGAAGAAACCCTCTGGCATTTCCAGTGTTTTATTGAGGGGTTGGAAAGCATTTGGAATTTCTCAAACCCTTTGGAAAGGGAGAAGTTTGGGTGACAGAGAAGTGATGGTTTGAGGATCAACATACTCATGTTATTCCAAGCACAGCTCATGAGTAGATGAGTGGTTCCATTCTTAAGTTTGTTAGCAAATGGTCGCCTCTGCGGTTACAAGAGGAAACAGAAAAAAAGTTACACTTGAACCAAACCACCTCAAAGGAGCTACTGAATGCAATTCACCTTACGTCAGTTTGCTTCACTTAACTTTTCTCATTGGTTTTAAATGATCTGCTATGATCCTGCCCTCCATTAAACTCACATAAGTAATAGATAATTAACCCCACGTGCTGTCATTCTTGTATTTCTTATAAAGTTTGGTATCATATATATTCTAGTGATATATTGTAAGCCCCGAACAACACAATGTTCTATGCTCGAGCTATTTTTCAAAAACTATTTTGTTATTGATAGGCAAGATTCTCTTTATTCGCCATTATATAGATTTACCATACTAAATGACAGAAAGGAAATAGTCACTCTGTGCAATACCCAAAGCTTTAGTTATATGAAGACAGACATATCACAACTTTTCTCCAAACCATGAACCAAGGAGCTTACAACAATAGGCAAACAGTCTGGTGCTATAAAATGTTCCCCTATTCAACAAGGTTTATGAGAGCAATATTCAAAGTCAAACTAATGGCATTCTAATAGTTTTTACTAGTTCTCTTGGGAAAATGTAAAATATAATGGATGGACTATTTTTAAGATATAGATTAGAAAATCTAAGCAAAATTCATTTAGGTCACTTTGAATTTAAGGTCACTTTTATTTTACTTTAGGTCATGCGGAGCTGAGACTATGTAGATGAAGGGAACAAGATGCAGAGAGATAATGCAAGAGTACAATTTAAAAGCAAGCCCCTTTCCACACAGGCTACTCGAAACTGACCTGAATTTTCTGTGTAATCTTTGTTCTAATCATTAAGACAAAATATTAATCTCTCTCCAGAAGATCAGAGAATGGAACCAAAAGTGGACATATTTCACATTGATCTGAGAGAAAAGTTGTCGCTGTAGAAGAGAATGACATTTCCTTTCAAGGAGTTGATAGGATTAGGAGATCAGTGAGCTACTGAAAGACTAGTATTAGTGGCATCAGGAGACTACACTCAAGTTCTTTACATACATCCAATTATTCGTTTTACTCAAATATATACTACAAGTTCTACCTTGTTACAATTATGTGATCTCTTCTCTTTTGAATGAGATACACCTGCCATCTTCTCTAATCATTCCTCTTATCATCATCCTTCAAAATTTTGCTTAAAAATTAAATCTGCAAAGATATCTACTAAAACATTTCTCATTAAGTGGTGCATGTTGTTTCCTTTATTTAATTTATTGAAGTATAGTTTCTTTGAGGATTAAGACACTTTTTTTTTTTAATCGTCATATCTAAAGAATGTGCTCACATGGTTTGGTTGGACTTGCCTGCCTGGATCATTTGAATGGCTCAGGTGCTGGGAGTCCAGGGTGGGAATGAGGGTCTGTGATCCTGTGTACCTTGTTGTGATGCCTGGATACATCCTGGAGTGTGTTGGGCAGATGGCCAAAGGATATTAGCTGGGTCCCATGGGGGATGGGAGAAGAGATGTGGAACTCTTGGACTTTGCCACCTGGGAAACTTCTGGTGATGTGTCAGGCATCGAGGACTCCCAGGTCAGTAGGATGAGCCCTTGATCTTGAGGCTTACTCTTGTGGGGCTTGCTTATATTGTAGGGAGGCTTAGCCTACCTGTACGTATGCCTGGGGTTTGCTTCCAGGGGACCTCTTTTTGTTGCT
The DNA here is from genome assembly GCF_023851605.1 of Tamandua tetradactyla. Lineage (NCBI taxonomy): Eukaryota > Metazoa > Chordata > Mammalia > Pilosa > Myrmecophagidae > Tamandua > Tamandua tetradactyla. Next base: position 42,382,974 of record NC_135336.1, read on the forward strand.
TAGGTGTGGCTTCTCTCTCTCTGGGGGCTGGGCTCTGCAGGTGAAGCCATTGCCTTCCTCCTTGCATCCAGGGATGGAGGTTTCCCTGGGGGTGTGAGATGTGGCTCCAGGGGATGAACCTGGCTCTGGAGCTGTGGGATCAACAGTGCCATCCTGGCCGTGGGAAGCAGGGGTGGGGAAGTATGACAGGTGCGGTGTCAGTGGCTGGGAGAGTGCAGGTGGGGTCAGGGAGCTACTCTGGGGGCTGCTCTTGTACGGGTTTCGGCTGGACATTGCTGCCTGTGATGGTTTGCCAGACCCCAATCAGGGTCTGGAGAACCCTTAAGGCTTTGTGTGGAATTCTGTAGGGATTCCATGCACTATGAATGCTTTCTGGGGGCCTGAAACCTCCAGATGGGTTCCTGGGTCAGATGGGTCCTGGAACTCAGTGGTCTAGCCTCTCCAGGGTACCAGTTGGTTGCATCCCCCTGTTCTGTGTTGCCAGCAGCCCCTTCCAAATGGGGAGTTTGGAGTGGACATGGCTGGGGTGACCCTCGGGGTGGGAGAAGGATTGGAGAAGATGGTGGATTTGTACAGGGAGGGTAGGGTTTGGGGGATGTGTGTGATTGCTGAGTCATTATATTGATGCTTATTTTGGTCTCCTGTGTCTTGGAGCAGCTAAGGAGTTGTGGGGTTGTGACCCATGCCTGACTCTGGGGTCTGTTCTTCGGCTGGTTGTTACAGTGTGTTTGACGTTTGTTGTTTTTTTTTTTTTGCATATGTGTTATTTTTCATAAAAAAGAAAAAAAAAGTCAATTGTGATGATGAATACACACCTGTGTGGTTCTGTGAACCATTGATTGTACACTTTGGATGATTACATGGTATGTAAATATATAAAATTTATCAAAATAGCATTAAAAAATTTAAAAAAAGATGTGCAGTCAACAACTCACAGTGTCAGCATGTAGTTGTGCATTCATCACCACGTTTAATTTTCAAAACTTTCCATTAATGTGTATGTTTTTAATGGATAAATATGGCATTGTTCTATCTTCTATACGGTATTCTTACATTTTCACTCAGTACCATGTTTTTAAAGTCGTCTATGTTATTTTCTACACATTGAGTTTGAACTTACTAACAAGTGCATATTATTACTAAAGAGAAAAATAATGTTAATAAATATTTATTTAATGAATACATTCTAAGAATTTCAAAATATTTTTGGTTAGTTGAAAATCAGTTTTACAACTTCTGGAAACATGTTCAATAAGTTACCTGTGTGTGACTTTGATTTAATTAATCTGAAAGGGTTCTCTTGAAATAAATATTCTACATTCATGTAAAGGCAGCTTAATCTAAAATAGCACTTCCTATTTTCCTTATTTTTTTTTGTTTTGCTGAAAGCTAGCTATAAGAACAAAAGACCTACTCGATTAAAATAGCTTGCCAAAAATTACCTTGCCCAGTGTTATTGGAGACAACTCTTCTGCTTCCCTTAAAATCATTCTAAGAGGTAAAACTTTATAGAACTAAAATTGAGTAGATTGAAATGCTAGTGGTCAATGAGAGGGAGAGGTAAGGGATATGGTGTGCATGAGTTGTTTCTTTTTTCTTTTTTCTTTCCTTTTCTGGAGTGATGCAAGTGTTCAAAAAAATGATCATGGTGATGAATGCACAACTCTGTGATAACATTGTGAAACACTGATTGTATTCCATGTATGGAATGTTTGTATGTTAAGAATGTTTGTACATTTGTATGTTGTTTTACAATAAAAACATTTAAAAAAACTTAATAGAATTAGACTTTAATGTATATGTGGTGAGGGAATGGGCTGTTGTTTTTGTCATTAAACACAGCTAACACAGCTCCTGATCTTCCAATAGCTAGATATGCTTCAAGATTATGGATCTTCTAGATTGAGGAATTGTCCTTTGATTACTAAACTGTCTGGATGAAGCATATAGAAGTTTCAACCATATGGACATCCTTTGAGAACTCATTTGACTTTATCTGGAAGATCTAATTTTTAATGGGTCATAAGCTCTGTAGGACAGGGACAATATCTTTATTGGAAACATATTATTTCTAGCATTTAGCACAATATGTAAAAAGGTGAATAAATGAAGGTAGGGAAATATTTCTGTAATCTCATTCATTTGTTTCATTGATCAATTTTCTTAAACCAGGGAAATTTAAAATTATTCTCTTATATAACTTGATGCTTGAAATGATTCCATAAGTTAGATTTCATTATTGTTATGTTATAGATGAGCATAAGAGGCCTACAGAGAATAAGCAGTTGTTTAATTAACATTGAAAGTAAGTGCCAGAAGTTGGTTTTGAACTCAGTTCTAGTCAACTCCAAAAGTCAAAGCATTAAACCAATTAGCTTCAGAACCTCTCTTAACAGTTTTCATTAACACTGAAAACTGTTTGACCAGCCAATGAACTTTTCATTTTCCTCTGTCTTTCCAACTTCCTCTTCCCTTTTTATTCTGAACTTTATGATGATCTGTATAGCTTTGTTGGTTTTATTTTACCTGCTATACAGGATTCCAATATCAAGTATATCATGGTTTACTTTCTGAGTCTCTTGTTGATGAATATTTTGTTGTTCACATGCTTTTTTATTTTCTAACAAAATTGAATGCTTTGATGAATAACATTGTGCATGTTTTCTTAAGGATATATTGTGTGAAAGTTTCACAAGGATATATATACCTACAGGTGAAATTTCTGATCTTATATATGTACATATGAGAGATGTCATTACATTGCACTCTGAAGAGTTTGAAGCAATTTACCCTCCAACTAGTGGTGCATGAGTTTTCACATTTTTCTATACTTTGTCAATACTTGGTATTATTGAATATTCATTATCTAGCCAAAAAGTGCTTTCTGTTTGTTTTAACTGGCATTTCCTTAAGGAAGATTGAGCAGGTTTTCATATATTTTTTGATTATTAGAGTTTCCTCTTCTGTGAATTATTTTTTTATAACCTTTGTCAATTTTTTTCTATTTCCTCATTTTTTACAATTTGAATTGCATTCTTTACATATTTTGGTTACTAATTATTTTTCTGTCATATATTTCATATATTGTTCAAATAGTGTCTGTGTCTTGAAGTTTCAGTTTTTTTTTTTTTTTAAGAAATCCCATTTTTTAACTTGCGGCCATAAATACATGCTATATTTTGTTCTAACAGTTTTGAAATTGATTTTTCACTTTGGGGTCTTTGCCCAACTGGAATTTAGTTTTGCGTTTGGTGTGAAGTAAGGATTGTATTTCATTTTAAAAATATAGATACCCAATTGTTTTACCCAGTTATCTGAAGTAAATGGGCACTTTGGTTCTAAGATCACTGAGCTTCTTCCGAATGGCCTCGCCTCCTTCTTTACTCCTCTGTTCTTTCATCTTCTCCTCCAAATTTGCCTGGGAAGCATGGAACTCAGACCCACATTTCAAGGCAAGGGTTCTCTCGATGCATACTAACATTTCTAAAACTGATAGTTTTCTTCTTATAGCCATGGACAAAAAATTATAGTTCTCAGATTCTCTAATCTGAGATATGGTTCCTTGTAGTAATAGATAAAGTCACTTCATCTCTCTAAGAATAAGTTTTTTAACTGTTTAATGCAGGGACTGAATTGGTCAATTTCCAAAACTGCAATCACATGGTTCTGAAACCATTTCAGGTTAAGTTTATATGATGCCGTGGATCACTTGCCCTCATTTTTCCCCTTAGTCTTTTTAGAGCAAATCTCCCTTTACAGCAGTAGAAGTTCTTAGCCATGACTAAAACAAAATTACCTGAAGAACTTTTATTTAAACGTTCTGTTGCCTGGTTCACATCCCACTCAAGAAGCACTTGAACTATAGGAAAGGATGTAGGGGGAAATTTGAGTATCTTTTTTTCTATCTTGTAATTTAGACAGATAATTTTAATGCATAGAGAAAACTGACAAGCATTGATTTATAAGGTACTGATTTTTTATATACTCTGTGTTAGCTTTCTGAAAAATAAGAAAACGCAAAAACACTGATCCAATATGCAGCATCAATATTTTTTTTCACAGATTGATTCATTTTATGAATCCCTGCATTTGATTCATATTACTCTTTTTTCTTCTTTTACACTAAATAGTGCAAATCCTATATCTCTAATTTCCTCTGCTTCTCCTTGGTATTATCTTTAAAATCTTATTGAACCCAGAGAACATGTCCCTTGTTTTTCTTTAAAACAAAGACTTCACTATTTATTTACTCTTTAGCACCATGAAAATGTCTGAATAATTTTCATTCTGATCACACATGTACTTTTGGTTCATAATTTTGAAACATTACTCTTTTAACAACCTAAACTTCCACACTCATACTCTTCCCTAAACTATTCTGCAGGAATCTGAAGTTCCTATCCTACTAGAAATAGTAACAATTTTCAATTTATTTTTTATTGGAGGAATAGTAAGGGAATGATTATTTTCAAAAATTTAATCTGGCATATTAGAGAAGGTAGATTAGAGGGGAGAAAATTTCTTTCTTTACCTTTAAATGATGATTCAAGGGGAATGAGTAGTTTACTTTGTGGAGTAATCAAATATCAGAGCACTCTGTTCGTGATGCTAAGGTCCTGGGTGCTTCTGATGTCACAGGAAGTGATGGAGCTGAGCTGAAGAGAAAGCAGCAAATAGAAAGAAGAAGCAATAGGTGTGAGGTGAGTTCTTCCCTTTATATGATGTCAGAATAAATGCCCTATTTTTTTTTTTTACTATTATTTTCTTAGGTCAGAAGGATTCCTCATCTCTTTGCTATAGTTGCAAAGAGATGGTCTTCCATTTTTGATCATCTGGCTTTCTCTGGTGAGTGTAACGAAGCACGAAATGATATTATGATGCCTGATCTTTAATCTTAATTCTTGACTCATCAATGGCTTCTTTTTGTTGCCTTCTGTTTAAAGCTCCCCAAAAGCAATGCATAAGAGGGAAAAATACAACTTATGGGGTCAAATATGGTGTCTTCTCTGTAGGATTGAATGCTGTCTTTCCTACAATTGCTCCTTCCCCCAAAGCTTGGCAGGTGGTTAGGGGCTCCTCATCTTGCGTTCTGCCTCATGCAGGCTGTCTATTTGGCTCTTCCTTCTGCTCAGTCAGACATATCAGCAGAGACAATGGCCTAACAGATGCTGATATTCAGCCTGGATCAGCCTATGTTGATTTTATGCTTATTAGTTTGAGCTAGTCACAGCCAGCTGGTTGCTGTTTGCCTTGACTGAGCAGTAGAAATACACACAACGGCAACGGCCCCTTGTGTACATACATACCCAGGTGCTGGCAGCAGTAGCAACAATCCCTCCCAAAGCATGAGGGGTATTTTTGGATTATTTATGTGTGGGTTTTTTTTTTTAATCTCTGAACAGGCACAAAGAGGAAAGAACTAGGGCCCTGTTTATGAGACATCTTTATTAAAAACAATCCTGGTATTGGCTCTGTGGTAACAGGAAAAAGAAGCTAAAGTTTAGCTTTGTTTGCTTATTCGTTTCCTCTTGCTAGCGGTGAGAAGACGGTATAGATTTATAAACACCCATAAGCAAGCTGCCTTTTAAGCGTCACAGATGAAATGTTTCCTGGGTAGCCGGGTGTCACCCTGTCAGTGCGTCAGTGTTCACAACTTACTCTTTTATTGGTCCCAGGAGTCAAATGTTTTGAACTGGCCGGTAAGCCCCGTGAGCTTGCTGAGACCTGCCCCACTTTGAAGATAGGAAGCTGTCTGAGTGCCGTAGGTATTGTCCGACCTAAAATAGAAGAAAAACGGAAAGTCCTTTTCAGAATTGCAATTTAGTTTTTATGGTCTAGCTGATGCTCTTGCCTTGATTTATAGAATACTAAAATAATTTGTTTAAAAATCGTTTACTTGGCTCATAATATGATTTCTTCTTCCTGTGGCCATCCCCTTCCATTAACAATTTTTCTATATATTCTCTCCCCACAACTGCTTACTCTTTCTTCTGCCTGTTTATATTGAATAAACAATAGCATTTTTTAAAGCAAGTACATGTGATTATTCTCCTTGCATTCATATTACGATGAGATCATATAAAAAAAGATATTGGTGAGGACGAGCATAAGACTTAGACCTGTTATTTTATTGCTATTAGATATACTCTAGCACATGAAACAATATTTGCTTTCAGTTCCAGTTTAGGAAAAATGTAAAGTAGAGATTATTAAAGTATTAATGATTAAAAATGTCCTTGTTCTACATTTGGAAATTTGTTATACTTTTCAAATTTGTGGCTGTCCTATAAATATGAAGAATAACAAATACGTTTGACCTCAGAAACAAGATTTTTGAATAGGGCAACAGACTAGAAAAATGGGTTCAAATAAATAAGACATCATAATTATAAATGTGAAGTCAATCACTTGGATTCAGAAAAAAATTAATTGTGCAGTTTCAGCATTGGAAAGATCTGGAGTAAGAGGAAGTTAGAGAAAAAATAAGAAATATGTGGTGAAAGTGGTACCACTTTCCATTCCTTTTTCCAGGGTGAAGATTTTTAATAGTCATAACTTTCTTTCTTGTGAAACCAGTATATAATTTTAGACACTGCTGAACAGGAGAGCTAGCAATTGATTGGAGTTGGCGCTGGAGTTAAAACATTGACCCACTGGTTTTGGACATGGGGCCCTGCTCCTGGTGGAACTAGGTCCAAGGAAATGATCTGTGTGACTCTAGTAAAATTGTTTTCCCCTCTAGTTTGCAACTACTATTTTCTCATTTGTGAAAATGGGGTTTGGACTAGGTTTCTAAAATTGTTTTTAGCTCTAATACTCTATTTTTTTTTTGATTTGATGAGTAAAACAAATACAAAACGGTGATGTGCTGGATTTAATGTAATCAGTGCAATCTACAGCTAAATCAGACAAAGTGATACAAGATTTCTGAAACAAAATGCTGATAAGCCTGTATCTGGATTTTTGTATTATTTCCTAATCATTATGTTAGAAGAATGACATTAGTGAGTTGAGGTTGTACAGAATCATAAAGGGTTTGGAAAAAAATAATATGTGAAACAATTGAATATGTTTTTCCCACAAACAAATCAGGGGGTATAAGTATATTTCAAATATGAGTGTCTATTAGGTAAAAGAGACTCTAGATTTCTTTTGAAAATATAATTGTGACTAATGTTTCCAGCGAGCAGGTTTGAGTCACTTTAATGGATTTCTTTCCCATGTTATAAAAAACTATCCAAGAAAAGAAGGCTACCTTGTGAGCTCACAGGTATGGAAGATTGACTACGAGCCAGGCAATGTCCTCTGAGATAGGCACAATTCTGATCTCTGTTTCAAAAATGAGGAAATGTGGGCCAAAGAGATTGATTAATTTGCCCAACATTTCAAAGGTACATTTAGTAAGTTGTCTAGGGTTGTGAAAGGAGGCAAGCGTAGGACTTACCACAAAACAATACTGTTCATGCTCAAAGTGATTGTCGATTTGATACTCATCTCCAGGGATACTGAAGAGGCAAGTGGGAAGTTTAATGTATGATATCCCACTCTACAATTAACACTAAATTGGAATTGTCCATATTTCACCCTTTCGAGTTTATGCAAATATGTTAATTGGAAAGACTTTAAAATTGCAAGTCATTTCAGTTTGTTTTCTTGATGTTCTACGTTAGTTTTATTAGTACAGTTGTTGAAAGTAACTCAAACTATATACATAGTTGCAATGATGACATAAAGGTAAAATTACCTAAGTTTTATACATGTTTTCTCCTGTTTGATGACTTTTGATAATCTTAGCTAGAAAAATCAAGCTTTGGTAATTTTAGAAATGGAGGTAAATAAGGAACAAAATTTATTTTTTAAAAAGATAGGTCATTGCCTTCTTGAAGAAATCTAACAAATATCCCTTTCTATAAAAATGCATTAGTACTGCTCATGGAATTCAAAGCTTGAAACAACTTCTGATTTTTGTAGCAACTCTGTCTAGGGAAAATGTAATTTTATTTACTATTCCTCATTCATTCTGGGTCTTTTAGAATGATATGCATTGTCCGCAGCCGTCTCGTTCGGCTTCTGATCCCCGGCCGGCGAAGGGAACAGGAGGGGAGAAAGAGACAGGCGCAGGCAAACCGACTCGAGTGATAAACACGGGTTCGAGGCACGCAACGGTTGTGAGCACAGACCTTTACTGGAGTTAAGCTTGCATTCTCTGTTACAGGTTCCACGCGGGCCTAAGCACCCCGCGGGGGAGCAACCTCTATGCGGCCGTCAGGTACGGCTCCCTGCGGGTCGTCTCCCCTCCTCGTCTGGGTAACGCCTTTATATACAAAATCCAAACCCAATGGGCTAACGCCACGTATACAAGGGTGATTGGTAGACAGGGCAGGCGGGCGCGTACGTCATACGCGGAGGCAGGATGCGGGCGCCATCTTGGCTCACTCGATGGGCGGGGGGAACTCTAGGGCAGGCTGCGGCGTGTCCACTAGGCCCGACCCGGGAGGCGGCTCTCCACAATGCATTTCATTTTATGTCATTTTTTTATTTCCTAATCAATTTAATTAATAACTCAATGATTATTAGTAAGATGATTATTGCAACAATTCAAAAATTAATCCAGAGGATGATAGAGATTTTTATTCTATAATCAGGTGAGTCTGTGACTATTGGTGCTATAATTCTTTTTCTCAACCCTTTTATCTCTCTTGGATCATCAACAAGCCTCCATGACCTCTGTGGATGAAGCTGGGGTCCTGAGCCTCATTCATCAAACTGCTTCTTTGGTTGCTACTGAGTCTTTAGAGTAGCTTTCTGGCATCTTTCCAACAGAAGTGAGGCCAGTGTTATTTATTTATTTGTTTCTTAATATTCCCCTTTGCTTTGAAGTTGTCTCTTATTCTTTGTTCCTTGGCATTGTAAACTTTTCATGGGCATGGGCATGTTCTTCTTGATTTTAATTTACATGTATATATATATATATATATATGCATATTCTATGTCCATGTGTCCATTCAGATGACTTTAGTTCACAAATTGAAATGTATTATTTATTATGTAAATCTTACCAACATTTTCTCTCCTAACAATTGATCAATAAAAGGTGAAGGATATTTGGTTTCTCCTCAGTCAAGATAACATTAAGCTTAGTTGATATATGAGTTTGGTGATAACATTGGCCTCTAAGACTGCTGAGCGAAATGAAAGGTTGAAATGATATAAATGAATGCTGCTGTTGGAGAAGTAACATTATCACTTCTATTACTTTGCACTAAAGAAGTTTATTAGAAAAACTAGCTAGAGTGATTGAGTTTTCTCTGTGAAACTCATCCTTTATTCATTAAGTTAATTAAATACTAAAACCCTCTTGGCAATGTTTTCATAGTTAAACTCCATGCCTTGCAGAGTTATTGGTATATAGTAAATGTTCATTAATTGAGTGGAATGAATTAATGAATAAACAAGTTAATTTATAAGAAGGTGTAACATCATAACATGGCCACTGTTTAACCCAGTTGGCATACAACAGAAAGTACAGCCTCTGAAAAAAATAGAACAGGAAAAGCACATAATATATTGGGATTTCAATATGTTTTTCTGATGCCAAATTATAAATGTTTAATTACGCTTGAAAATAAAAATGTCTCTGGCTCTAAACAAATATATTAGCATGTTAAGAAAATGGAAAAAATAAAATTTTATCAGGTACTCTTAGTTGGGTATATAGTCTTATTTACCACCCATAGTTCTTATTCAATAAATAAATGTTTTGTGATAGATTAGGTGATCATCAATCTTATTTGAACCTTAAATTTCCATGGTTTGGTAATTTTATGATATATATTTTTCCAGTTAAAAGATGAAAGTAGTGTTAGTAAAGGGGAAGCATGTTACAGATGGAAACCTAGGAATCTATAGTCATAAATCTCAGGGTCAACAAATCATCAGAATTTAGATCTTTACAAGATTTTGGTACCCCTTAAATCCAAATCCTTTAATTGTCAAGTAAGGAAAATGTGGTTTCTACGTATTCAATACACTACTATTGATAAAGAGAGTGAGATGGTGGTAGAAAAACACTTAGAACTTTGTTTTCCTAGAACTGAGATTATCATTATTTCTTTTAATTAGCTTAATGCCTTCCACAGATATTACACTGATTGTTACAAGTTCAGTTTAACAGATTGTCTTAGATTTTGTTTTTCTTAAATCTGTCAGGGATAGATTTATTAGTCTAAATAGACTTGTATTAGTCCAAAATAGACTTGGACAAGACTAATAGACTTGTATTAGTCCAAAATAGCTAGTGGCTTGTGAGTTCAGTAATTCTTGGGTTGAGTGATGTATGGTAGCATGTAAAAATTACAGTAAATCTACTTTGCATCTGCTTGCTTTGCACCTATACAGCTCCTCTATGGTGCCCTTGAATAGCATCCAATTTCAGCCAACATCAAGACTATCCCCTACCTCATGTTTGTATAAAGGTACTAACTACTGTCTTCATATCAGGTTTGTTTCATATTCAGTTTTCAGCGGCTAATTTGGGAGATGGTAAATAAAAGCTTAACTGTGTTCCCGTAGACATATTAATTGCCCATTAATAATTTTCTTTCCCCCTTCTGACCCAATTAAGCAACCAAATACAGTCTCTGATACCTGCTCTAAGTTCATGCTGGAGGTCTCAGAGCCCCAGGCAGAAGTGAAAATGATTAGTTATTTGCAAAGAAAGGAGAATCCATGGGGACTATTTGATACTACTTATTGACATCTCTAGTATGCGATACAGCAAATGCCTAAGTATATTAAATCTCTCTTTTCTCCCTAATATTTTCTTAAATTTTCTTGGGTTGTAGTGCTCAACTACTTCAAATAATTCTGCTTCTTTTTATGTTTTACATAATTGTGCCCTTTTTTTTTCTAGCCTATTTTAATCTCATTCCCTGAGCAAGTGTCTGCCCTTAATTTTAATATTATTTCTATTATTTTATCTTTATTTTTTATATTTTTATTTCTTTAAAGGAACATTTTTGCATTTTTCTCCCTTTCTTATGTATTTATCTTTATTTTGGAATTGGTATCTAACATTCTTTGATAACACATCCTTTAAGAACCAAAATCTAACTTTTCAACTTTTCAAGATAGAGATATTATTTGAAGTTGGTTCCCAAGAGACCACTGGAGCTGCCAACTTTTCTTACAGGCCAAAATAGGTAAGTTTTTATCTGGAAAGCAACCACATATTTACTTCGGGTTTGCAATAGAACACTTTTAATTTATATTCACTGAGACAATTGGAAGAGAATATGAAGATGAAACTGTAATATCACCAGGGGATTTACATTAGGGGATAAAACTAATCCTAGCAATTAGAAGGAACACACATGCACAAACACAAATATACAGATGCACACATTGGTTTCAAATGAAGATTCCAGAAAGTGTTGTTCTTTTTGGACCCCCTTCACTTATTTCCTTTTGGAGCTTCTTTGGTTCTATTCTAGTTCTCCAAATCTTATCTCCACTCAACTTCAGGTTCTTGGGAATGGAATTGCCTTCATGGTGGTGGAACTTAAAATGTGATAAAACATAAAAACTTACTGATTTGAAAACCACTTTCCAGTCTGGGTAGAAATTTACCAGGGTTTTAAAGTATCAGTTCAACTGGGAGAGAGAGAAAAAAAAAAAAAAGTGGAATGATAGCATAATGAAAGGAAAATGGAAGGGAAAATTCAGAGGAAAGAAGAAAGAATGTTTGTGAGTACTGTGGTAGTAGTCATTAGCAAGTAAATCAGCAATCAATTCAGCTTAAGTCCCAAAGCCTGTTAAATATTACTTGGTCAGATGTTAACATTTAGTCTTATAGCTCTTTAAGGACAGCTTGTAAATAGTATATTTATTAATTTTATCATAACTTTTCATGAACATCTCAGAAGAAAAGGAAAACATGAAACCACACAATACCAAAGGATTTAGTACAATTCCACTAATTAATGCGTCATAATAAATCTGAATGCTACAAAGATGAACCCTAGCTTTAGATTAAGAGAACAAGGGAATAATATTAATACAATATTTTTCTGGCTATGGGCTTTGAGGTGTGTGCGGGATTCACTTGGTTCACTGAAACAGGTTTCACCAGAATAGATGATCTGATTAGCCAAACCATTGCAAGAATGTTTGTCACTGTTTGTTGTTTCTTCTTTTTTTTTTCTAAGCTGTTATTTCTCCCAGCCTCTTTGCCTCTATCCAGTGTACTTTAACTCCCACGCCTCCTTGTGAAATATTTTGGATAATTTGAGTCTGGGAACTGAAGTTGTAAACTAAGTAATAACAATAAGATACTTATGGGCTAGATGTTGATTTTGCCACCGACTTGCTCTGTGAACTTTAATGAGTTATTTGATCTCTGCTTTCCTCCTTATCATAAAAAAGTGTGAAAAAACCTTCAATAAAAGCTGTGGTGTGCAAGCTCAATATTATATTCTATGTAAATATATATGTACACTCATGCATTTAATATAAAAATTCTTAATTTTTCTTCAAGTTTCTCATTACTTGAAGTTTTACATTCCTTTCTAGTTTGTTTAAATTCCCCAATTATTAGATTATTACCCACCCTTACCTGACCTTATCTAATTTGAGAAAGTATATGCTTTACAACCTTACTATTACCTTTCTTCTCAGTTCTTTAGCCTATATCTTTTTGCTAGATTATCTCAGTGCCTTCATTAATTTAAATACACATTTTATTAGAACGGATTTTTATTATTGAGTCATCATGTAGTGCGGACCTGTATAAAAAACTCATTATCCATAGAAGAGCACATCTGTGACAATGAAGAAAAAGCTTACCTTACAATGAAGTAGACCACATTGCTGCCTATTTGGTGTGCTTTGAATAGTGCACAAAAATCCAATTGCCTTTCAGATATAACTCCAGAGCCTGCACTGCCGTGGGAAAAAAAATGAAATAAAATTGCTGGGAATCTCATCTAACTTTTGCACAACCAAATTTAATCAATATACAAAAGCCAAGGAGTTGATGAAAAATATATCATATGTTAAAAATAGTTTATTAGTTTAAATCACATCAAGATAACTGTAGGTAAATAAGCCTAGAACAAAAGTAGACAAATCATTAAAAAAAAAATCCAGGTAGCAAATAAACATCTGGCAACAAGAGCAAACTATCTAGTAATCAAAGGCTTGCAAATTAAAACAATGAAAAGGTACCATTTAAAACCTGTTACATTAACAAACATAATACCCTATGCTAATCAGGTTGGAGTAAAACTGGTACGTTTATACATTAACCGGTAGCATTGTAAATTGCTACAAAACTTCTAAAAGCAGCATCACAATTCTGAAAATCTTGAAAATTATTCCCGCACATGGATTTCTGAAAACTTTTTTAATGAATTAAAAAAATAATACAGAAACAAAGCAAAACTTTTCATCTCTTTGATACTATTTGCAGCATTAAAAAGAATTGCCAAAATAGTGGAAAATGATTTCATTATCCAAAATCTTACAATTTCAACATTAAATGAGAAAAAAGAAGCAGTGTCCAAAATCATATGAACATGTATATATGTGGTCAAAGATTAAAAGGTAACACAGTTTGCAAAGGCGTTGTTGGTGAATTTGTGTGGGGATTATTATTTAATTGGTTTGTTTTCAAAAGTCTCTTTACTTACATAGCTTTAACAATAGTTTGGATAAATGGACATTTTTTATATGGAATGTTATTAAAATTGTTAACACTCCTAGGGGATATAATATACTAACATTTTAGCAGGAATATGTTGACAAGGAACTGAAATCAAGTTATGTGCAGGAGGGAGAATTGTTTAGGAAGAGAATAAATTTCAGAAAGAGTAAAGGGCTTTTGAAGGAAAATTGTTATGAATCAAATTCATAACTTTTCTACTTTGAAATTTAACTTAGTACTGAATAAAGGCCAAGTACTAATAATCTTTAATGTAGCCATAAAGTGAGTGAAATTCATCTTGTTGGTGCTAGTAGAGTTAATATTTTACCTAAGTGCCAAAGTTTTATCATTTAGTCCATTTTATCTCTATTTATTTCTACCTTTTTTCCTTCAAGTTATTCTTTCAGGTTACTTCAATATCAAAGAATGTTGTACACATTTTTAAAATATAAATACTACATTATAAACATTTTAAGCATGTTGTCTTTTTATTCTAAATATCCTTTATGATTTTATACACATTTATTTTATTTTTCCACTTAATGGATATCTGTTATAAATATATTTTAATTGCCATTTGAATTTTGAGTCTTGTTTTTTTTTCTATATATATATAAATAATGGTTTTATTGCCAGAAAAATACAAACACCTCTGTGTTAAGGCACAACACAATTATACTGTCACTGGCAAAAATCTCTGCTGCTTAACCTTTGATCTCAGTAGGACTGGTGGTCCACAGGCTGACAGGCACATGAGATTCTCCCTCAGCTGAAGTACAGGGAAGGCACCTGAGAGCAGAGCCTCTCGGGATTGTCCATGCTATTTAGACCTCTGTCCAAATTTATGTGTTACCACTGGTATTGAAGATGGATGTTAAGAATTACTAAAAAAACCAGTAAAAGCATCTCTTTTAGTGTTCTTCTTCCTGAGTTCACCTTTGGCAACAGTCCCCAAAGTCTGGGCCCTTAACAAAGGTGCAACTTTATATGCGGCCACTCTAAGGATTCAAGAAGAGAATGGCCCAGGGTTAAACAATAGCTGGAATGTTCTTTGCAAGCCATGCACATATGCAGGGGTGAAGTGCTGTTATATGGTGGCACACACGGTATGACTGTGAGCTCTTCGTGCACAGAGAGGGCAGGTGACAAGGGCATCAGCTCATCTGTCCCTCCTGGTCTAGCCCATCCAGTTCAGGGGCATCAAAGGTGCTGAGGCCTCAGTAGGCACTGTAGACCCCGTGACTGGGCCTGGCACTACCACTTGGCTATGCTGGCAAATGCAGTCCGTAGATTCATCAAACTTCTTTTTTCTTATGTTTCCAAAATGTGAAAATCCTAGTTTCCTTGACTGGACTTTGACTGTGGTGGTCAGTGTGTAAGCTGGTGAGACTGTTTTCTCTCACTTTTCCTGTTCAGCCTCCAGACCTATCAGGGCATTAAATTTTGTGGTTAGATGGCATCTGAGAAGCATCTTTTGTGGTGGGATATTAGGAAGTATAGCCAGCATATCTCCAGTGCAACATGGTTCCATGATCATGAGACCTCCACGGACACCACTCCCATGAAGGTTGGGTGCATACTCTGCCAGGTCCCCAGATTGCAACCACTCCACCCACTCTGTGGTTGGACCATTTCACAACTTCTGAAGGCAAAAGGTTACTCTCATCAGCCAGCCATTGGTGCAGGCAGTGTGGGTTGAACTTGTTGACATGTAGCACATAAATGCAACACTTGATGCTGAGATGATGTAGTTGGCTGGTGACTTTTAAGAAAAGTAGATCATTCACAGTTAGGTATGACAGAATTTACCCATTAACTCTGAATTCATGAAATTGGTCTTTGTATTGGGGTAAGCCAATATCATCAAGCCACTGTGTCACCCAAATGTGGTCTAGCAAGGCAGATTTCTCCTCCTGCTTGGTGCTGATGGCTTTCACTGCTAGAACCAGCTTCTTCCTGTGTAGAGGGTGCTTAATTCCTAGCTCCTTTTCCATATCCTGAGGAGTAGCTGTCAGTAATGTGTGGCCAGAAGCCACCCACTGCCTGGCAAAGATCACGTACTAACTCAGGCCAAAGTCCTCTAGCCATACACACACACACTCTGTGCTCCACTGGGCAAAGGGGGCATTGGAGTAACTTTTCTGACCCTTGGAGTCTATGGTTCTGGAGAGTCTTGGCCCTGCAGGCGTGCAAAGACTACCTCATTGGAACTCTGCCATCCCTAGTGCATCAGTGTTGAAATTTTCTGACTGAGTTCTTCAGATTTTTCCCCAGAATTTCTTGATGGCTTTGGGGCTCCGCTTACCATCTGGCATCAGTGGAGACTGGGGACCTGGCTTAGCTCCAGACGATGTGGATGAGAGGTCATTGGCCATGGCAGTGTTATCCCAGCTATTTTCTGTTTCTCTCAGCCTCAGCAGGTTATTTCCCACGGTGTCAGGCTAGGAGGCAGCTGGAGTGGATTTGGCAGCCTCTCCATTGGGCGTGCCTCCTGAAATCTTCTCAGGTAATGTGGGATATTTGTGCTCCACCAGCAAAGGGCTCTCCTTGGGTTTTACCACAGGGCAGAGCTGGTTCCCATTGATGTACTTTTCCATAGATTCACTTCTCAAGTCTTCCAGACTACAGGAGAGTGTTTTCTGAGCCTTGGTTTCCAATGATTTCTGTGGGAATGGAGGTGGCCCCACTGTAGAAGAGCTACATCTTGGGGGCATTTCTGGAATAAATAATTTTTCAGTGCCTTTATTTTCAGTGTTCCACTTTCTGGAACTTCCTTCCACTTCTTCTCTATTGATTGCAAGAGTTCTTTCTGAAGCCTCTTGAGTTGCCATCACAATTTCTTGCACCTTCTAGTACTGGTTTAATAGCCGAGTAAGCTCCTCTATCTGATGATCTTTATCTTCATTGGCAACAAGCAAAGTTTCCATCACCATTTTCAGACGTTGACTTTCTTGTTCTCTCTCTGTGTGGTCACTATGGGCCATGGGCTGGGAGAGTTGGCTGTGCAGGCATTCAATTTCTGCATCCTTCAGGGCACTTGCTCCTGCAGCTGGGCCACCTCAGCTTTTTGGCCTTCAATTTCCACTCATTCTGATTACACTCATTTTCCAACTCTTCCAGTTTGATTTTGAGGAGCCTGAGTTCCTGCAGTAGCTCCTCTGCTTTTTTCTTCTTCTCATCCTGTTCTCTCTGCTCCTTCTCCATGCCAACCAGCTTGAGTTTCAACTGACACTTCAGTCATCAGACTAAGCTTCTGGGTTTCAAGATATGTGTGACTTAGAAGCTTCTGTTGAAGCATCTCTTCAGCAGCATTGAGTTTCACCTGCTGTCCTTCCAGACACAATTCCATGTCCTGAATCTTCTCTCCTTGGGCCTCTACTTGGTTTGTGAGGACGCTCACCTATAATATGAGGGACTCCTTATCTCATAGATGTGCCAGGAGTTCCTGGTAGTTTTCATTGCTAGCAGCACGGTGGTAATTTACCTGGGACCTTAGCCAAGAGGGCCTCAGTAGAGCTCCAGACTCAGGGGTTCTTCACTTGACGTGTTGGGTCTGGTTTAGTTGTAGGCACAGCCTGCCAAGCACCTATATAAGATGGAATCCTTCTTCTGAATTTTATAAACTTGGGAGTAGAGGGTGGTGATGGTGTTAGTGGTGGTGGTAGTGCAAGAAGGCCATGTCCTCCTTCATGTGGAAGAGGCAAGCTGTCCTCAAACCACTCCTTTATGTAGGCAGCCACTGGGTCTGGGATTTGGTTCTGCAGGGCTTCTCTCTCCTGAGGATGCTCCAGCATCTCCAGGGCCAGCCTCAAGTCCTGGACAAGATGGAGAACGAGGAAAGGGTTTGTGTAGGAGGCAAGGGAAGACAGTCCAGGCTCACAGGTACCATCACTAATATCTGTCCCTGACTTAGTACCTGCTATGATCCCATCCATTTGCTCCAGGGCAGCTTTCGGGGCGTGACTAGCATCAGAAGCCATGACCCTGTTTGCCTACTTAGTCCTCTCCTCTTACTAGGTGCTGGGCCACAGTTCCTCTATGGGTGACTCAGGTACACATGCTGCTCCCGTGTCCCTCCCACCTTGGAACATGAGAGCAGAGAACCGAGCTGCAGGCCACTGACCCACAGACCAACTGACTGACCAACCAGTGGACCCACCGGCAGCGGCCGGGTCCGGCATCCACGTGAGGTGGACAGGGGGCCTTGAGAGGCATGTACCAGAGCGCCGGATCCCCCAACCCCCAGGACCTTCCCCTTAGTCTTACTTTCTTATGTGAATTAGATTTTCTTTCATTTATTTCTTCATTCACTTTCTTTCATTAATCACGAATAAGTTAACCAAGATGACAGCTTAGATGAGTTACAGATACTTCAGGAAGTTCATGTTCATATATTTTATCAAGTTCATTAATATAAGAAATGGCAGCTGGTGTTCTTAAGTCCCTGAATTATGATTGGCCAACTCAGTCGTCTCAATTAACTTGTCTAAAATAAAATCCTATGATTCTGCTCAGGGAGGTGGTCCATCATCTGCACTTAAATTTCTTGTAGTCACCACACCTGTGAAATTGTCTCCCTGCAAACTCAGCCTTTCTCAAGATAGTTTTTAGCACAAAATATTTTGGGGTATTCATTAATCTTTATTTTCTAGGTATTTACTTAGAAGCATTCTCCATAGCAACAAATATCTCTTGCAAGAACTTGAACAAAAGCACAGATTGTCTAATTTTCAAATGCATATTTTAAAAGTAAATACAATCAACAAAAACTCAGTGAAGCTGAACAGGTTGATTCATTGTTGTAAGGCTCTATCTTCACATGCGGCCATTATTCTACTTGAGACAGAGGAGCTTGACACTACTGAGGAGCATTTATCCATTTTTTAACATGAAAATGTGGGCTAGTCTAAATAATGTTTAAGTATTTAAATGTGTTTTCATGTAAATGACTCATCAGAAAAATTGGGGTGATAACAAAGACATAAAAAGGGAAATAATGAATTCTTTGGATTCCACAATTTGCGCAACACTTCATCTAATGCTTAAGAAAATTCCAAATAAGGAAAAATAAACATACTGTAATCAAGATATTAAGAAATAACAAATAATTAATTACTGAATCATTATATAAATGCCCTTCTTACTTTCTCATGTATTAAAATAGCCAGAAGGAAGTACTTGAAATTAATGAGCTGTGGTCCAGCCACCTTGATCTTTGATAATGATTATACAACGATATAGGATATGACTGTATAATTGTATATAATAATTGTATAATGATTGCATAAGTATCTTGTGATTGTAAAAACCTTGTAACTAGCCCCACTTGTACCCCCTTATCCTGTTTTCCAACTTGAGTCATGTTCACAAAATTCAGCCCCTAATGCTTATTAATGTAGGAACTTGAGTCAGTCCAGAAGTAACCCACCCCTACTCCTAAACTATCTTACTAGACAATGTCGAATCTATCCAAAATTGGCATGCCTGATGTGTAGCAGCTTAAACATTAACCTGTAAATGACCTATACCTTGTTATAATACTTAAAATCACACCCATCATTATGTTAAGGTCACCATTTTCTTACTCACAATCTGTGACTAAGCAGGTAATCTACCTGCACATGTTCAATAATTAGATCACCTTTTTCATCATCTCAATCCATTGTCCTCATTATCCTAAAACCTGCCCATCTTTTAATACTATAAAACTATTAGGGTTTTTGTACTTTGGGAAGATAGATGTTTAGGCTGATAGGCCATCTGATCTCCTGCTTCATACTTAGCTATAAGCTCTTGCTCTTCTTAAAACCCTTGTGTCTCAGGAATTGGCCATTTGAATAAATTGGGCAGAGAACCCCCCACTTTTAACTGGTGTCAATTCCAATTACTCATCAGACACAGACACCATCTGATCTCACTGTAACTGGGGGAAATGCAATCTTCTAGAATGACAGCACACAAGTTCTTTCAGGAAAACATAATCACACACCTTCGTTCCATAAATTTGCAATTCGTTGTCAAAATCTCTTTCTCCACACATATAAATATGCTTTTGTGTGTGTATTTGTGTGTTGTATTTGTATAATTTTCCAATCTGCTCTCTTCTTATTGAAGAAATATGATCCCACCATGTATTCACCCTTTTAGTTTTTATATTCCTCTCAAACTTTATATCCAATATATGAAAAAGTCAGTTTCTGGTTAGTTAGCCATCATTATATTCTTTGGGCTTTGGGACACAATCTAACAGTAGATACTCACTGGCTGCCAGAATGTGATAGGGCTTTAGAGATTAACTCTTACTTAACGGGTGAGAGAACTGAGATCTGTAGAAGCTAATTAATGAAGTCACATTGCTAGTGATTTCCATAGTTGTACTGGACACATTTCTAGAACCTAAGCTATATTAGTTAGGGTTCTCTAGAGAAACAGAATCAATAGGAAACACTCGCAAATACAAAATTTATGAAAGTGTCTCACATAACTGTGGGAATGCAGAGTCTAAAATCCACAGGGCAGGCTGTGAAGCAGATGATTCTGATGGAGGGTCTAGATGAACTCCACAGGAGAGGCTCACCAGCCGAAGCAGGAAGAGAGCCTGTCTCTTCTGAATCCTCCTTAAAAGGCTCCCAGTGATTACATTAAGCATCACTCATTGCAGAAGGCACACCCCTTGGCTGATTACAAATTAAATCAGTTGTGGATGCAGCTGACATGATCATGATTTAATTCTATGAAATTGCAACAGACAGGCCAGCACTTGCCCAACCAGACAAACAGGTACTACCATTTGGCCAAGTTGACACATGAACTTAAACATTACATAAACCAAGGGAGTTGTTTTCTTAAATTTTCTCTCTTATTCATCTGGTAGGAGTATTCCATTTTCTGCTGTGAACAGCCAACAGCCTTCTTGTTCAACCAAAACTTTTAATGAATGGAGATACCTTAGGTGAATCTAAAGTAAATCACCCAAATTTGTCTATGTTTATTGTCCCATTGCCCCACACCTAAATTGCTGCCATACAATTGTATGCACAAATGCAAATGCTAAAAGAAGGGATGAATGAGTGAATGGCTTTCTCCCAAACCATTCCAATATATATATTATTATAATATATATAATGTAATATATATATATATATACATTATTCTTTCATGGGATTATTTTTCTATTCACACATAATCCTTGAAGCTTCCTCTTGTCCTGATTCACATTCCTATGTTGTGAATTTAATGCCCATTATCATTTTCCATATGATAAAATGTAAAATTTTACTCCTTCCCCAAAAATTGTTTTCATTAAATGCATTGTTGCTTTACCTAGGTGAAAATATGACATATTTGTGGATCTTTTATCACTTAAGTTACTATGCATGCTACTTTCTCCTTGAACTACTCCATTCATCAAAACATTACTCTCTCACTTCATATCTTTTTCGTGGAGTCTTTCAGCCTTAATTAGCTTTTTGCTCTAGTTGTTTGGTTTTTCTTGCAACCACAAATCTGAAAAGAAAAAAAAAATAACTTGACATACGTTTTTATGTGTGTGTGTATTGATTTAATTTTCAAGTCACTAACTCATCATATTATATTCAAGACGATAACATCTGAAACTAGGTTAATTTTAATTTAAAGCTTGGTTCTGCCACCTCCTACTTGTTTGCTTTAGTTAAATACCTTAACATCTCTCTCTGCCTCAGTTACTCATTCTTAAAATGAAGATAATAGTAGATTCTATCTCATAGAATTGTTGAGAGGATTAAGTGAGTTAGTTCAGAAGAACAAAGCCTAGCAACAGTAAATTAATGCTGGTAAAACTTTTTCACTAAAGACTGTCTGAAGCAATATCATGCACACTTCACATTGACACTGTTCTCATCCATTATTCCAACTCAGAAAACCATCTATCTGTCTTCTGTGGACTTCCTATTTTAGTTTGCACACTTACTCTTCTAATAGTTTCCAATCTCTCAACCCCCATCTTCACAAAGAATGACCTAGCTTCCTACTTCACTGAGATTAGGTTCACCCTGCCCCTTGAATTGTCTTCTAACTCAAAATTTTTGACCCATTTACCTCCTTCTTATTTCTTAATAACAGTTTCCTCTGCCCTTTTAAGTCCAAGTACTTCCTGCTCCGGCCTCTCAACCCTTTATTTTCCATCCCTTCTAGACCTTGATACATTTATTATACTTGTTCTCATCTTTAACTTCTCCTATCTTCAGTGGATCTTTCTCATTTATTTATAGGGTTCCAAGTTCATCCTTTTCTGAAATTTTCTTTACTTAGATACTATTACATTTTTGTCTCTTTCTGACCTATTTCTTATCATATTTTGCTATTTGACAGTGTCCACTCAGAACTAACTAATAAGTGTCAATTAACAAATCTTAATTCTCAGGGCTTTTAATGCTAGTAGCGTTTTTTTTTAAGCTTCCCTTTTTAATCCTTTTCAATTATTTCATTTTTCCCTCATAAAAAAATAAAAGAAAAGCATTTATTGAGTGTCCACCAGGTACTAGGCTCTATAATCAGGAACATACAAATATTTGAAGCAAAAGATCTCTGTCACTCAAGAATCCCCTATCTAGTAAGTGATGTTAGTTGTACTGTTTACAAATTGGAAAATGATCATTCTATTAAAAGAGATATAATTATTCTATTTCCTTGACACAATTTTTTTCTTCCTTTCAGATTTTTATTTGGAAGCTATAGTAAATGAATGTCTTTCACTTTTGGAAGCCATTGAAATATGACAGAGGTATTTTTATCAGATTGTTTATCCATTCTGTATGACAATTGGATGCATAGTACTCAAAAGTGAAAGATATCTTTGGGAATCCATCTCCTTGGATAAATTCAAAGCTACACAGGTACATCAGGATATATTTATCTTGGTGTATATTAATATGTCTCCACATAGGAAACATATATTTTCATTTTAACCAAAAGAGAGAATCCACTTATTGGAAAGAACACTGGCTGGAGATTAAGGAGATTAGATTTCTAATCCTGGGCCTGGAAATCATTAGCTGGATTAGTGTAAATCCCTTAATTAGTCTGGACATCGATACACTCATCAAAATGAATTAGCTCAATTCTTGAAGGTTTTCTCTTCTTCATTTACATTTATGACTAAATGATCTCATCCAGTAACATGGCTTTAACTGTTGTATTTGTAGTGACAAATTTCAAATGTATAATTCCAACACAGACCCTTTTATCTTGACATCCAGTTCTGTATATTTAACCCACTCCTAACTGTCACCTCCAATTGGATATCTAATAGAATTTCAAACTTTTAATATCGAAATTGAACTTTTAAATATCCTGAAATCTCCATCTCGGCAAATGGCAGCCCCATACTGTCTGAAGCAATGTGTTTCTACTCCAAATTGATCTTCTTCTGACTCATTCTTTATTCCAACTCAGAAAATCATTTGTCCATCTCTGGTAGAGTTTCTATTTTAATGAACGGCAATTCCATGTTTTCAGTTGTGTAGATCAAAAACCTCAGAGTTATCCTTTACTCCTTAAATTATCTTATACTTCATGTCCAATCTGAGAACACATATTCCTAGAACTATTTTATATATAAATCCAGAATCTGACCTCTTCTTACGATGTCTGTTTCTAAAATTAAAGACCCTGATTCTATCATCTTTAATCAGAGCTCTTGCAATAAAATTATTTCTATTTGTTTCCACATTTGCACCCACAACTCCTGATTATGCAAAAAGCTTTAGTAATCCTTTAAGAATGTATGTAAGATAATGTAATTCTGCTGCTCAAAATCCAATTGCATTCAGAATAAAATTCAAAGTCCTCATCATAGCCTACAAGACTGCAGATGATCCACTTGACTACCTCTCCAGTTTCTCTTCTACTATTCTCATCCACATTCACTCACACTGGCTTTCTCGTTACCCCTCACATATATCACATTTACATGAACATATGAGCCTTTTGTTTTTTGTTCCTTCTGACATAATCTTCCTCCGTTAACTGCCTGGCTTTTTACAAAAATTCCTTCAGACCTATCTTCAAATGCACCCTCCTTTCAGAAAAAAAATTCTATCACTTTTGGGACTCTATAGACCCTTTTTCTACTTAATTTTTTTCCTTGCAATACTTTAGTGCTAATTATACACACACACACATACTTCAAGAAATATTTATCTCCCACACTGGCATAAAAGCTTGGTGGCAATAAAGATGTTATCTGTTATGTTTCCTACCAGGGTAGGAACATAGTAGCACTTGGCATTTCTGAAAGTCATTACCTGTGCATATTAGAAAAGCCTTGAGAAAGCCCTATCAGAAAAGCTTCCACAAAGAAGGTGGTCTAATATATGAAAGTTGTATTTACTAGCTAGAAGATTGTGAGGGATCGTTATAGGAGGGAACAATCGCAGGTGCAAAAGCCAAACACACCTGGAAGAAAATCTTAGTTACTTAGATAAATTGTTCTGAGATCTCTAACCTCTTAGAAAGGAATTTCTGCTGCTCTATTCCAGACTAGTTCTAAATAACTTGGGTATCTGTAAATTTCTGTATCTCATTGTTTTAAGGATGTGTGTGTGTGTGTGTGTGTGTGTGTGTGTGTATATATATATATATATATATATATGCTTTTGGTGGTTTTGAGGTATTATGTATCCCAGAAAAGGCCACTTTCTTTTGATCCATTCCTGTGGGTGCAGACCTGTGGCAGGTGGGAATTTATTTCAAAAGACATGTGACCTAGCCAATTCAAGGTAGGTCTTAATTCTTTTTCAGGAATCCTTGATGAGATGATTATGAGAGGATAAAATCCAGAAATAGCCCAAAGAGCTCAAAGAGAAAAGCCCCAGAGAAACCAAGAACTCAGAGAGAAGAGAGAAGGTTGCTGGAACTAGAAGGTGAAAGTAGTAAAACCCTGGAGTGAAAGACCAACAGATGCTAGCCAAGAGCCTTCTCATGTGACAGAGGAACCCCAGATACCAGTAGCATCTTCAGAGAAGGCATCATCCTGTTGATGCCTTAATTTGAACATTTTCATGGTCTCAGAACTGTAAATTTATAAGCTAATAAATCCCCATTGCAAAAGTCAATTCATTTGTGGTATATTGTTTTATGGCAGTTTTATCCAAACAAAACAATGTTCTTAATTGATGTATGATGAGATTTCTTTTCTTTACCAAGGATAAAACTTATGGGAAGCATGGGACAAAAGCTAGTTATTTTGCCACATTATTATTTATGTTGTCAAGTGACTGATATATATTCTTTGAAGTGTTGCTACATGATGCTGTTTTTCAGAATTTGCTGATTTTTTTAGATTTATTCTTTAATTTATTTTTCATCATATAGCTGTGCATTTATCATCACAATTGACATTTTTCATTTTTGTGAAAAGTAACAAATACATGAAAAAAACAATAAATTTCAAAGCACATCACAACAATTTGTTGTAAAACAGATTTCAGAGTTTGGTATGGGTTACAATTCCACAATTTAGGCTTTTGCTACCAGCTGCTCCCAGACACTGGAGATTAAAAGAAATATCAAAGTAATGATTCAACAATCACAGTCATTTGTTAAACCCTACCTTCTTCGTATAAATCCAACATGAACTTTCTTCCTTCTCCCAGTTTTTAGGGTTATTTGGGCTTTTCCCATAATGACTTTTTCATGTTGGAAGGGACTATCAATATATGGAATCAGGATATGGAACCAGTTGATGTTCTGGAGAGGCTGGCCCCTCTTTATTTCAGGACTTATCTGGTCTTTGGTATGGGTTACAATTCCACAATTTAGGTTTTTGCTACCAGCTGCTCCCAGACACTGGAGATTAAAAGAAATATCAAAGTAATGATTAAACAATCACAGTCATTTGTTAAACCCTACCTTCTTTGTATAAATCCAACATGAACTTTCTTCCTTCTCCCACTTTTTAGGGTTATTTGGGCTTTTCCCATTATGACTTTTTCATGTTGGAAGGGACTATCAATATGTGGAATAAGGATATGGAACTAGTTGATGTTCTGGAGAGGCTGGCCCCTCTTTATTTCAGGACTTATCTGGTCTAGGGACCCATCTGGAGGTTGTAGGTTTCTGAAAAGTTACCCTAGTGCATGGAACCTTTGTAGAATCCTATATAATGCCCTAGGTATTCTTTCAGATTGGCAGGAATGGCTTTGGCTAGGTTTTGGCAAACTATAATAGGTAGCAACGTCTAAATGAAACTTGGTAAGGGTGACCTCCAGAGTAGCCTGTCAACTCTATTTGAACTCTCTCAGCCACTAATACCTTATTTGTGCACTTCTTTTCCCCCTTTTGGTAAGGATGGCATTATTGATCACATGGTGCTAGGGCCAGTCTCATCCCTGAGAGTCATCTCTCACATCAACAGGGCGACTTTCACCCCTGGATGTCATGTCCCACCAAAAGGGGAGGGCAATGATTTCATTTGCAGAGCTGGGCTTAGAGAGGGAGAGAGAGAGGCTACATCTGAGCCACATAAGAGATTGCCCAGAAGTGACTCTTAGGCACACATGTAGGTGGGCTAAACTTCTTCAATACATGCATAAACTTCACAAGAGCAAACCTTAAGATCAAGGGCTTGGCCTATTGGTTTGGGTTTTCCTAATGTTTGACATGGTATCTGGGGTGTACCCAGTGATAAAGTTTAATAGTTCCATATTTTTTCTCCCATCCCTCAAGGGATTTTGCCAATACTTTTTGATAATCTTCTCAATATACTCTGGGATTTATCTTGGCATTGCTTTAAGCTATACAGGATGAAAGGCCCTCATACTTATTTTGGGTTCCCTGTGTTTGGATTGTTTAAATGATCTATCCAACAGGTTGAGTTAGATTATATACTACAGGAAATTTATGTTTTGGACAAAATCAAACTCTCTTCCTGTGGTCTCAAAGAGTAGGTAAAGTTCTAAAATGCAGACAATGTCTTCCTTACCCCTGTATTCAGAATTCCTGCATTCTGAATTACCTAATCTTGACCTGATCAGCTCGATTCTTATCTCTAAGTGCCAGGTTAAACATATAAAAACAGCCTCTCAATATCCAGAAATAACAATTACTGCTCTGGATTAAATGTGAGTGCTATAGAATTTGCTGAATTTTAAATTCTCTTTTTTTATCCTACTTAGGAAGCATAATGAAATTGGCTTTCAAAAGAGGTAGCACCCCATTCAATTGGTGTGTAGAGACAGTTTGGCACTCTGTTTTAAAAAGTCACTGGTGCCTTGAAGATATGATTTTAAACAAGGTGATATGTAGAAGCAGCATGTAAAGTACTGTTAGAGGGAAATTGGAAGCCAGCATGTTGCCACGAAGGAAACCCTTGATCTATGAAGGCCAGATGGTCACTTCAGAAGAGAGTCAGCATGTGGATGGAGCATTACCGCCCCACATGGTTCCATATTTAATTTAGAATAAGAATGAGCAATGAAATATTACAATAACAAAGACATAGACCAAGGAGCATACCTTATTACTCTGATCTTTAGCTTCTAATCTCTATGGAGGCAATATATGCAAGAGGAATGCCCTTGGTTTAAGAATAAAAATTACTTTAAAGGCCTTCTTTATCTTCCACCCCAAATGATAAACAAAACAATCTTCTTCCAGGAGACAACAAAATAGGAATACTAGAAATCTTTCTTTTTTACATGAAGGTAAGAGTAAATAGCAAAGAATTAGAATAAGTGCATATTCATACATGAGATATAGTCTTATTTAGTCATTTCAACATATCAAATTTCCATTAACAAGACAATTTTCAGGAATGAGCAGAATGCTGGATTGTCATCTGCATAATTATACCTTACATTTGAAGAGCACTGTATTGTTTTCAAATTGCTTTTACATTCATTATCTCATTTTATTTTCTGACAGTCTGTTTTGGGGCAGCAATTGGGTTATCATTTTCTGGTTTGGGCTAAAGGGCAGTGCTAGATATGGTGGCTTAGCTGTGCATATATGTGTATGAGGGGGGAACAATGGATAAATGAGTTCATCAAAGGTAGGAAGAAAAATGTGAGAGTCATAAGTGAGATGTTGTTAGAAAACATATAACAGAAAGGTTATTAAGCCAACCTTATCTTAGAAGGATAAAATGAGGCATTTAAAGGTTAAAGCTTAGGGGTAGGGAACTCATTATTGTCTATCATGGTTAATATTTTATCTTTTTAGAGAATTCTGTCAGATTATTTGTAACGTAAAAAAGTTAGAATGCTTATGTTACTGTTTGGTATATATGAGATATTGTTTAAATGCTCTAACCATTAAAATAAATGACCATTAAAACCCTGCAATGGTTTGGCTTAACAACAGGATTTGTTGTTTCATGATTTTAGAGGTTAGGCTTGATTCTTCCTGGGGTTGGTATCTTCTGGCTGGTTAACAATTTTCTAGTTTGAAAGCTGCCAGAATAAACTATAGAATGGTTTTTAGGAAGGGGAATTTAATGTTACAAGTTTACAGTTCTAAGCCTATGAAATTGTCCGAACTAAGGCATGCAGGGAAAGATACTTTAATTCCAGGAAGGCCAGTGGATCTAAGAATGGTTTTTATAAAGGGAAATTTAATGTTACACGTTTGCAGTTCTAAGCCTATGAAATTGTCAAAGCTAAAGCATTCAGGGAAAGATACTTTAATTCCAGGAAGGCCAGTGGGTTTAGAACATCTCTGTCAGCTCAGTAGTCGCATGGTGGGCATCTGCTGGTCCTTTGCTCCTGAACTCTGTTGCTTTCAGACACTGTTCCTGTGGGGGTTCCTCACTTTACTTCTCCAGGGCTGGCTTTCATCTCTTGGCTTCCCTTGACTCTTTCCAAGTTCAGGCTTGCTTAACATCTCCTGGCAATATCTTCTGGGCTCCAAGAATCTCCAAGCATTCATGTCTCTGTTCTTCACATGTCTGCATCTATGTTAGCAGTGCTGTGAAGTTTCTGTCAGCTCTGAAGCTTCTGTCATTTCTGTAGCCTCTGCTCTGAAGTTTATGTTGGCTCTGTCATTTCTGACTCTCTCCAAAATACTTCCACTTTTTTTTTTTTTTTTTTTTTTTTTTTTTTTTAAAGGAAAGAAAGTTAGAAGGAAGGAAGGATAGAAGGAAGGAAGGAAGGAAGAAAGGGAAACATTTTTAAACATTTTCTTGTTTTATTGTATTCTGTTTCTCCGTTTTTGTTACATGGGCTGGGGCCGGGAATCGAACCGAGGTCCTCCGGCATAGCAGGCAAGCACTTTGCCCGCTGAGCCACCGCGGCCCGCCCCAATACTTCCACTTTTAATCAAGACCCACCTAGAATGGATACAGTCACATCTTCATCTTATCAAATGTCACACCCACAACTGGGTATGCCATGTCTTTATGGAGATAATCTAATCAAAACTTTACAACATACATTATTGAATCAGAACGAAAAGAATCAGCTGCCTCCACAAGATTGAATCAGGATTAAAACATGGCCTTTCTGGGGTTCATAATATTTTCAAACAGGCTCCTTGTCATTTCTGTCACATGGCAATAGACATGGTATCTTATCTTTTCTTTCCAGATTCACCAGCTTCGAACTTCTGGATGTTCCCTATGGCTTCTTCTTTTTGTGACCAATTTCTTTTGCTTATAAAGGCTTCAACTATATTATATTAAAGCCTCCCTTCTTTCAGTTAGGACATATCTTAAATAATAACATCTTTAACTATTTCCAAATGACCAGGGGTTGAGACCTGAACATGCCTTTTGTGATTCAATTCCCTAAAAATATCTAACTAGAAATCCCAAGGACGTTGGATATTGTGTTAATGCATTGAGGAAAACCTGAAGTACAACAGCATTAACTTTAGTGCTCTATGGGCATTAAAGCACTGATTAAGAAATGGTTGAAGATATGAAGTAAATTCATTCCAATCAGTTATTGACAATAGGTATTAAAATAGCTAAAAGGTGTTGAGAATTTACTGTGTGCAGTATACAATGTTAAGAACATTGTAAACATTTTCTTATCTAACTTTAACAACCTACCAAGTAATCATTATTATTTTCCCCATTATAAGGAAACTCAGACTTAGATTAAATAACCTAACCAAGGTCAAAGAGATTTTATATTATGGAACTGGAATTCAAACAAAATATGAATTTTTAACTATGAAATTATTATAGTTATTGATATACTATGTGACAGACCCCTCAAAGATGCCCATATCCCAAACCCAGAAATCTGTGTTTATGTTAACCTGTTTGGCAAAAAGGACTTTGCAGATTTCATTAAATTAATGATTTTGAGATGGGTAATTACCTTCACTTATTATTGGGTGGTCACAAAGTGACCACAAGGGTCCTTCTATGAAAAAAAAAAAGGGAGAATTAAAGTCAAAGGAGGAGAGATTGCAGGATACTATGCTGTTATCTTTGATGGGGTGATGAGTCATGGAATTCCACAACGTGTGGAAGCTGGAACAGTTAAGGACGTGAATTCTTCCTTAGAGCATCTGGAAGGAACACAGCCCTGGATTTTAGCAGAATAATACCATTTCACACTTCTGATTTCCAGAACTGCAAGAGAATAAATATGTGTTGTTTTGAGCCATTAAATTTGTGGAAATTTGTTACAGCATCAATAGGAAACTAATGCAGCCTGTATGGAATTGTCCAGTAGAAAAAGGAAGGATGAACACCCAACTTATGATGGAATAGTTGTGCTGGAGCGGTGAAGGCAACAAAGCAATATTGGACCCTGAGCAAATGTTAGTCTTAGGTAGGAGCCTGTGAAAGTGCCCTGTAGAAGTACAGAAAAGCTTTCCAGAAAGGCAAAGTTACATTTGACCCTGCAGATACATGAATGTGAGATTAAAGAAGAACATAAATGAGACATTAGTTTTCTTCATTAAGTAATGTATGAGGCTATCTACTAAAAGTTAGGGTAGTAAGGACATGCAGATTTAGAAGCACTAAGAAAATTTATTTTAGAGTGTATGGAGAATTGCAGATATATGGTAGGGACAAAGAAGAAGCTTATTAATTGCCAAAGAGAGCAATTAAAGCTAGAAATTTTCCAGTTTTAACCATCATTGCTAGATTGTGTGACTTCAGCAGCAGCCCATTCACTGAATTGCAACTCAAGACACAATTGTAAGAGATGACAGTTTTTGCATTTTTTTAAAGTTAGGTAGTTGCAGTTAGATATGGCAAATGAACAAAGGATATGGAAAGATAAAGAAATTGAAAGGCAAGTGGGAAAAGAGTGATTGAAGGTGCTCTAACCCTGGGGAATTTCTATCCCAGCTTCTAGTTGAAGTGTTGGGAAGGAGTTAAAAAACCACCACATGGGTTAGGGAAATTCAAGACTAGACAGAGACCTGTGCCATGCCCCCAAGCAGAGTCGAACTTCATGGAGAGGGGCAGGTAGACCCAAATTGGCAAAGTTTTTGTCTATGCCACCCAAACAGAAACTGTGTTTAAGAAAATAAAGGAATTCTTTTTATTATAGCTTTGAATTTGTAGATTGAGCTTCAAAAGTTTTTCACTACTAAACAGATAGAAATTATAAAATTGGAAGAGGGATTTTCTAATTGTAAATGTAAAGTTTTTACTTTCTGAATCTAAATTACTTATATTTCTTTATCAAACTAATAATTAGTGGGAAATAGATTTTCTAAAAAATGAATATATTTCTTTCCCAGCTTGAGTATACAGAAATTATTCAAGAAACTATATTGGTTTAGATTAAGAAACAGTGAACTATCACAGCAATAACTTGTCTCCAATTTGTCCTTTTTCTTTCTCATCAGTTACAATACTCTGGTTGTGGTAGTGAGTAAAATGAAGGAAAATGAAAATTTGGTTTCTCAGAAGCACTGTGATTACCTTTAGCGTTACGATTATAAATAACAATGTGTATAGCCATAATGCTACATCCTTTAGGAATAAAAGGTATACTGGATCCTATCAGCCACCTTAGTTTCCCTCCATCTTCCTGTCATGTGCACTGAACAAAAGATACATGTGTGACAGGATGATAGAACCTCTGGCATTCCAGAGCCTGATTCCAAATGTGAAATCATGAAAGATCAATTCGAAAATTGTCAAACTATCCAAAAATATAAAAAGTGTCAGAGTTCAGAGACAAGGGGTACTTCATAAAGATCTCCTATTCCCATCCTCACTCAAGGTAAGTAGAGTGGGAGAAGACAATCTCCTTCCCCTCCCTCTTGAAAGTCAAAGAGATGTCCATAGAACTGCTTAGTGTTCTCAAGTTGGAAGACACTGAGGGCTCATAGCTGACTCATGGCTCAGAGACCACCTGCAGCTAGAAAGAAGTGGTTGCATATAGATCGGTCTGGACCTTCAAGTTTCACATGGTCAGCAGAGGTATGTATGTGTCCTGTGAACTAGATGAAGGCCGCATGGGTTGAGAGAAATCTACTGTGATTATTTGGGGTTCAGCAGAACAGCTATGGGCTAGAAGGACATTAATAGCAAAAAGCTGGATGTGAGCTCTGAGATGACTCTGAGATGTCAAGTGGCTGAGGTGGAAATTGAAAATTACCACCCAGAAATAAATTCATTGGTCCAGATCAAAACAACTGCAGGAGAAAAGTCATCAGCAATATGAACTTGCAAATAAAGCATTAAAATACCCATAAGGAAAAGAGTCCATTTAAACTCTATGCCCAAATAATACAAAACTATCAGAAAATAGGAAACCCTTTTACCTTGCATTTCTACTCTTTATTCTCAGAGTTTCTGAAGCAGTTTTTGGTAATGAGACATAGAGCTGTGAAAAAGAAAAGAAGTCAAACTTCAAATCCCATTCCCAGTAGAATTTTATGATCTGAAGAAGGCTGGAGTTTAGGTAGAGAAAGCTACCTAAATGTAATTAAAATTTTGAATCTTGCGCATTATCTATAACTTGTCATTCTACTTTTTAAATTTGTGACAAAATGATGACAGGACTAGTTGTGTGCTGGTAAATAGCAACCAGTTTCCCTCAAAAATAAAAGTCCTGATTTGTTGCATTTGTCCTTTTCTTTGGGATAAATTCTCTCACCATGGCCAATTTCAAGCAACCAAATGATGTCACTGAACATAGAGTTGGGAAGATAATGGTACAATTGGCTCTCCTGAGACTATCTACGAGCTGGCTCCAGAACATCACCCCTTTTGATAAGAGCAGAGGCAGATTTACTGTGGTGCAAATGCAGGCTTCAGGACCCCTCATTGTCGTTTGGTTTGTATATTTTTGTAGATGACATTTTAACCAGAATAGGTTAGCACTTTTGTCTCTTTCCCCTCCGATTTCCCACCACCACATGTGCCTAGTTTTGAAGTAGCTGTGGGCACTTTTAGGATCCAGCTCAGAAGTTGAACTGGGGATACTTTAATTTGGGTTCATTAGAATGTGTTATGCTCTCAATCACTTCCTCATGGAATTAATGTATTGCGAGCTATCCAGGTGTAGAAGTGGCTCCCAGCAATCCTCCTGCTGACAGGTATACACATTCATTTGGCACCATGACAGAAAAGTACAGAGCCACAGGTCACATTGTAATTTGAGTTTTTCCATGCTGCATCTGACACTAGAAGTAGGCAGGCAATGGAGGAAAAAGCAAGATTGTAATGACAGAACCAAAAGATTGTCTGTGGAAAATTCTTCCACTTTTGACAGCTTATTATTAAAAAAACTTTGATAGAATTTCCTCAAATTAAAATGATCTTATCACAATGTCTGAAGCAGAAAAAAATTTCTAAGCTAAAAATAATAAAACTTATTTTTTTGCTAAATCATGATAAAGGTTGGGTTATATTATTATGAGAAAGTAACCCTACAAAATCATTGTGTAGGTGACACAAGAATGAATAGACCCAAAACTGCAGGAAAGAAGGTATTACACAGGTGTTTCAGGCAGTTAATTGATACAAATATGGTGACTTTAAAAGATAATTGTGTTTTTTTGCAAAAACTTAAAAAAGTTTTTAAATTAAGATTTCTTTTCTCTTCCTAAATAAACACAAATTTTTAAATGTAGTTTTTATTTCTGTGTTCATTTTCTTAAAGAAGGTATTCAAACTGTATAAGTTTTAGGCCCTATAAAGCCAAATATGCCACTGCATAAGAAAGAAGAAAGAAATCTTGTGACTTTCTCATATTTAATTCAGAGGCATGAGGTGATAAATAAATTTTGAAAGAACAATGGGAAACAAATGTAATTTTGTTTGATTATGTCACACACACACAAAAAACTTGCTTGATATACTAGTTGCTCTCACTTTGGTGCTATTTCTCTCTGAAATTCTTCTTAAGAAGATTTTGTGATGGATTAAATTATGTAATCCAAATTAGACATGTTCTTGGTCTTAATCTACCTTCCTGAGGGTTTGAACCCATTGTGAACAGGATTTCGTGAAGATGTTACATTTGTTGAGGTGTGGCCTACCTAAATAAGTTTGACACTTAATTTGGATTACCAGAGTTTTTCATAAGCAGAAGAAATTCAGGCAGAGAGAGAGAGAGAGAAAGCCACAGGGAGGAGCTGGAAGGAGGCAGTCCGTGAGCATCTGGGAAGAGGTAGGAGAGGACAGCACCATTGTGACGGGAAAGCCAGGGAACCCAAAGCTCGCTGGCTAGGCGGCGAGGAAGCAAGTCTTCTAGCCCCAAAACCATGAGCCAATAAATTCTCATTATGTAAGCCAACTCGTGTTTTCTTTATAAAACATTTATGCTCCTGTAATTTGCTTGCAAACCATATTTATTCTGGAGTTTATGGGGAGTGGGTTAGGAGAACAGGGGCCAAGCATCAGTAGGTTTGATTAGGTTTATTGCCAAGTTAATTAGCCTCTTTGAGCTTCCATTTTAACATCTGCAAAATAAGGACAATGGTAAGTACCATATTCTGTTATTGTTAAGATTAAATGACATACAAAATATGAAGGTGTTAGGTGTGGCTGTTATATTATAAGCACTAATTACATAATAGCTATTATTACTGTTATCATTTTATTATTCTCATCAATTATTTTTTACATAAAATTTTATATTATTTTAGTTGGGAAGTGTCTGCGTGATTTAATATTACCTTAAAGAATGTGTGCTTCAAAGTACACGTTAAAAATCAAATAGTTTTATAAAACTAACTTTAAAAATCTGTAAACAAATAACTCTATATTTCTCTTTAGAAACACTGTAATGTTTGATTTAAATTCTCCAATTATCCTTAATAGGCTTCCTCCACCTTTACTTGGCTGAAACTTATCCTAAGTTGTCCTAAATTACCATCATAAAAAAGGAGGTTGCCTATTTTGCAGAAAGTACAGGTCAAATTGAAGTCTTCATCTGGAAGAAGTAAAACCAACACTCTAGTGAACTTATATCATGTAAAATGTACATGATGAGAAAAGAAGAAATTGTATAATTGTTTTCACATTTGACACAAAGGTTAGTGGTAGGGCAAGCAGCAATTATTTTTTTTCCAGACCACTCCTATTTCTGTGGCATGTTCTGGAAGCTAATGGATTCTCAGATGTGAACTGGACCCTCCAGGCAGAAGGGAAGAGGAGACAGAGGAAGAGCAGAGGAGCATATTAAAAATTCAGCATTTTAAATGGACAAATGGAACTTCATTTACTGTAAGAGAGAGCTAAGATTCTGTAAAGTGACTCTTTAAAGTATCAGATTCTCTCTATGAATCAGAATTTTATCTAAGTGTAGCTTTCTTTACGTGTGAAGCACTATTGAAAAGTACAAAGTAATTTTAAATGTAAGTGAAGTGCTTGATATTAAATAATCTTATGTTTTTTTGTTAATACCTGAGTTATTTATATGTAAAATTGAAAGAATTTTCTACTGTCTTTCTGTCTTAAATGTGTGTACGCTTTCTATATGACATTAGATTAAAAAAATTGATCCAAAATTTTCTATACTACACTTTCAGTTATAATTTTAATATGCCATATTTGTATGTAATATAAACATAATTTAACTGGTTTAAATGTTTTGGTTAGTTAAAGTGATTTTGTGTTGTCATCTGGATAGTTCTCCTTTCTTTATCCAGTAGAATTTGATAATTAATATAGGAGGAAATGGATAGAATGATTTTATCTACAAGGTCACTTCACCAATGGAGGTGAAATTTCAGGTTCTGTGTGTATTTAGTTAGTTAGGCTACATTCTCAACCAGACCACGGACAAATGTTCATGGTTTCTTTTCTTCACAGTTCATAAATTACTAAGTATTTTTTAACTACTCAAGGCTGGATTTGTATCCCATACTGTGAATAAAATGATTACAGAATGTTGATCTGCCAGTGAATAATTACTGTTTGAAAGGCTTTTGAGAGTTCAAAGAATACTGAAACCCTGTTGTTAAAATTAGGCCAAATGTTTTCAGACCCTAAAAAAAGTGAACTCTTGATTCTTGGACTTTTGTAGCAAAATTGAACACTATGAAAAAGAACAGATCAAATCAAAGATGCTCTTTGTGAGAGGAATCATTTTTCAGAGGAATTTGTTTTACAGAGAACTTTCATTATATGTGTCTAAAGAATCAGAAAACTTTATAAAAAGGAAAACATTACCAGTACGACTTATATTTGAAAATCCAAAGATTATTATATTTTTCTGTTTCTCTCTGAATTACAAGTAAAGACTAATGCTGAACACCAGAGGCACTAAATATCCAATATTTGAAGTTTAGAGAGCCCTCTTCAGTGGAAGCCAAATACTTCTCTATCTCTTTTGAGCCTTAAGAAGCAACCAGAAATGGTCTTACCCTATTTATACCACCCTGAAACCCAAAACAATATGAAATAAGAACTAAGAAAATAGGAGCCTACCACCTTTGAAGCATGCAGAATTCTAGGTGACACAACAAGGAAAAAAGACCTCGAGACACAGGCCTGCTTAGCCAGCATTCTTTCTGCTCTACCCTTTGTTTGCTAAGCAGAGGAATAAGACTGGTCAAGAGATAGTGGAGTCAAGGGCAAAGAAGTCTGCCCATCTCAGAACTGCACTTGAAGTAAAATAGATAGGGAGTTTCCCTGTGTCAAACAAATACCATGAAAGATAGCTGCGAGCCCTGCATTCTCAATTTCTCACTCAAAAAAGGTTATCTACTAACTGAAGGGCCCCTATTTTAGTTTCCTAGACTACTCCGAGAGAACACCATGAAATGAGCTGGTTTAAACAATGTAAATGTATTAGCTTATGGTTTTGAGGCTCTGAAAATGTCCAAATCAAAGTATCATCAAAGCAATGCTTTCTTCTTGAAGACTGGTGGCTGCAGACCCTTGGCTCCTCTGTCACATGGCAAAGCTCATGGTGGCATCTACTGATCTCTCCCTTCTCTTCCAGGTTTTGTTAAGTTTCTTGCTTCTGTGACTTTCTCTTTCAGGTCTGAATTTCATTCTCTTATAAAAGATGCCAATAATAGTATTAAGACCCATCGTGAATGAGGTGGGTCACACCAGAAATTTCCTTATCAAAAGGGCCAACTTATGATAGGGTCACACACACAAGGATGAATCAAATTTAAGGACATGTGTTTCTGGGGTACACACAGTTCCAAACAACTTCAGACCCCAACAACAAAAGTGATGGAGTGGAGTTCCTCCATATAAGGAAACTGTGCAGCATCCTGCAAGTCACGTCTCAAATGGCCACATGTCAGTATTAGCCAGAGAAGCAGAAGTATTGACAGAGAGATATTTATAGTTCGCTCAAGCAAGTATGAAGTTTTGCAGTTTTCTATTTCCCTCCTTTTCTGCCCAAACACTGAAGGAGCTTATAATTAAATGAAGAGGAGGTATAACCTGAAAGTTACACCAGGTGTTTCCTGTAATCTAAGTGCTAAAACCATGGTATTAGCTTGAGTTAGGGGAAGGGAAGAAGGGAACTTTGAACTGAATTTGAGCTGGAATTTTGAAATGAACAGGTCCATTTGGAATAAGATCAGATTTTCTTTATAATCTGAAGTGGATAAGCAGTTATGAAATTACATCAACTTTCTTCAAAGCAATTTCTACCCAATGGCAAGAGGGATTTCACATAACATA
This sequence comes from Tamandua tetradactyla, assembly GCF_023851605.1. Lineage (NCBI taxonomy): Eukaryota > Metazoa > Chordata > Mammalia > Pilosa > Myrmecophagidae > Tamandua > Tamandua tetradactyla. The sequence continues at coordinate 42,420,731 of NC_135336.1, forward strand.
TTTTAGGGTAGAAATTGGAGAAAGCATTTAATTCTTGGTTATAATCCATCAAGTTGAAAATACTCAATAAATTGATAAAACTATTTCAAATTTAAATTAGAAACAACTCTAATGATTTACAAATTTTCTAATCTTTGAGGCTCTGGGTATAATCTATTTCATCACAGGAGAATAATAATATACCTTAAACTGTCTTTCCCAAAGAGTCCTTTAGCGTATTCAGATACTAAAAAATAATTTGTAAAAGCATCTGTGACCAAATGTTTTTGGAAAATATTATGATTAGCAACATATTTTTGCTGAAGGAATTCTCAGAGTCAAAAATTCCTCTGAGAATTTTTAAAGGGGAGTGCAAATCTTTTGGAAGAGGGCATAGTGTGTCGTATTGCCTAAGGGTGTTTTATTGCAGATACTTCATGTATATTTTTGAGGAACATTTCATAAGATCTTTGTAAAACAGAATTTTTTGAACTGCACAGGAAAATCTGGTCTAAGGCAATTATCTCCCAAAGGGATATCTTTGTGTCATATTTGTTTGGAAATTTTAAAGCATAATTATAATTACAGGGTGTTCTAGTTTGCTGGCTGCTGGAATGCAATATACCAAAAACAGAACAGCTTTAAAAAAGGGGAATTCAATTAGTTGCTAGTTTACAGTTCTAAGGCCGAGAAAAAGTCCCAGTTAAAACAAGTCTATAGAAATGTCTAATCAAAGGCATCCAAAGAAAGATACCTTGGTTCAAGAAGGCCAATGAAGTTCAGGGTTGCTCTCTCATCCGAGAAGGCACATGACAAACACAGTCACGGTTTCTCCTTCAGCTGGAAGGGCACATGGTGAGCACAGCAAGATCTGCTAGCTTTCTCTCCTGGCTTCCTGTTTCATGAAGCTCCCCAGAAGGTGTTTTCCTTCTTCATCTCCAAAGCACTGCTGATGGACTCTCTGCTTCATGGTGCTGCAGCATTCTCTGCTCTCTCCAAATCTCCTTCAATCTCCAAAATGTTCCCTCTTTTATAGGACTCCAGAAACTTATCAAGACCCACCCAAATGTGTAGAGACATGTTGTCTCTACGCAATTTGGTTTAACACCACTCTTGATTAAATCACATCTCCAGGGAGATGATCTAATTACAGTTTCAAATGTGCAGTATTGAATAGGGATTATTCTGTCTTTATGAAATGGGATTTTGATTAAAACAAGGCTTTTCTAGGGTCCATACATCCTTTCAAACAAGCACACAGGCCCTGTCCCACATTGAAGAGTATACTTAACTGTGCTAAAAAGATAAGCTCTTAAGAATTTAAAATATTTAATAAGTAGAATTTCAGAGTGATAATATGTGAAGAAGGGTTACTGAGGATTTTCAGTGGAACTAAGAAGGTGGGTGTTGCATGAAGTTCAGAGTTGTGAAAAATAATTGTTGCTAATTTGCATAAATAAAGAGTATACTGGAATAACGAAAACAAAACAATAATAAAAATTGGTGTGCTGCCAATTCCAAAATATGGCTTTCATTTTACTGTCTAATATGGTATCATATCCATGTTTCAAAATAGCAGGAAAGGAAGTCAAGAAGATTTGGAGGACTTCCAGTTTTACTGCCTAAATTACAATAAGAAAAGACTGAACAAACTGAAAATCATGAATTTCTTGGCTCCATCTTAGAACTAGAGTTGCAAGGCAAACTGCCAACCCAAATCTTGAGAGAGAGAGGTGAATGCCTAGAGTCCCAGCCCGGCTATGCTTTCCTCAGATAGAAGCAAATGGAAACATAACCTGGTAGGCACATTTAAATGGCAATGTTGATGAATTGCTGGAGGCTGTGTATAGACTAGTTTGAGAATGAGGAACTCCTGAAAGTCGTAGTTTAGAAACCCATACACTTTAGGGAGTTTTATCTCCAGGAACCCTACCAGGTTCTCACCATAAATATCTGATGAAGATTCCACTGTGTCTCTGGCAGGATCATAAGAAAGGTAATCATCGTGAAATATTCCTAGAGTGTTCTCCAAAACAAAGGCCTGCTCGCCAGAGGAAAGGGATTTACAAGAGTTCTTATCTTAACTGGGACCAGGGAAGAGCATTTCTCCCAATCTAGCCCTCTCTAGCTTTCCTGTCTTGCCTAAGGGAGAAAAACAAAAACAAACAAACAAAAAAAACAATTATATCAGTAGAAAAACACTTGTGAAGGTCACAGCCCAGAAACACACGTTCAATAAAAGACAGATTTAATCGTAATATTATGTGATTCTTCTCCTTCCCTGTCATGATCACCATACCAACAGGGTTCCAGTAAAATAGTGGTGGATTGCCGCTGCAAGAGCTGCAAGTCACAGAATCTTTATGAGAAGAATAATTTAGGGAAGTTCAGCCTCAGGAGGGGTGACAAAAATGAGCACATTGGGGGAATTTAAAGACTCTGACACCTATAGCAATAGCAAACAGTAAGCACAAACCAATTGCTACCCAGATTTAATGTAAATCCTCACAGTAAAGGCCTATTTAGCTAAGTTCTTATTACCCAAAACAACATGACTGATTTTCAACCAAAAATTATAAGACAGCCAAAAGGTAAGAAAAGGCACAATCAGAAGAGACAAAACAAGCATCAGAACCAGACTCAGACATGACACATATTTTGAAATTAGCAAGGAAGGAATTTAAAATAACTTTAATTAGTATGTTTTTTCTAATGGAAAAAAATACACAACATCAAAGAACAGATGGGCAACATGAGCAGAGGGATGGGCAACCTAATAAAAAATGAAAAGGAAATTCTAGAAATAGAAAACACTGTAACATAAATGAAGAATGACTTTGATGGACAAAAATGTTCAGTAGACCAGACAAAGTTGAGGAATTGGTTAGCTTAGAGATAGATCCAAAAAAACTTCCCAAACTGATATTCAAGAGAAAAAGAATGAAAACCCAGAACAGAATGTCCAAAAATTATGGGGCAATTTCAACATTTATAATATATGCATAATTGTAATACAGTAAGAAGAAAACTGAGAAGAAGGAATAGAAAAATATTGGAGGAAGTAATAATAGCTGAGAATATTAAAGAATTAGTGTCTGACCCAGCCTACAGGTCTAAGATCTCCAGAAAATACCTGGCAAGATAAATACTAAAATTTAAAACAAATAAAAGATTATGCCTACACATGACATATTCAGACTGTAGAAGATGAAAGACAAAGAAAAATTCTTGAAATAATTATCCTTAATAGAACAAAGGAGACAATTACAGTGGAGTCCTTGTTAGAAACCAGGCAGACAAAAAGACAGTGAATTATTCAAAGAGTTAACAAAAGAAAAATTGCCAACCAAGAATTTTATATCCATAAATATCCTTCAAAATTGAGGGAGAAATAAAATTTTTTATCCATTATATCTTTCAAAATGGCTAAGAAATGAAGACTTTCTAAAACAAAAACTGAAAGAATTCATACAGACCTCTAGCCAGGATAAGCAAGAAAGTGAGTAGATGCAAATGAACAATACCAGAAATGAAAGAGGCTCATCACTACTAATTCCATGGACATAAGTAGGAACATAAAGTTATACTATGTACTACTCTATGCACACAAATTTATTATGTTATATGAAATGGATAAATTCCTTGAAAGCCACGAATTACTAAAATTCATAAGGAAGAAATAGACAATCTGAATAGCTGTACACATATTAAAGAAATTGAATCAGTAATTAATAGTCTTCCAAAATATAAATCACCAGGTCCAGGTCATTTCGATAGTGAATTTTACCAACACCTAAGGAAGAAATGATAACAATTTTCTACAATCTTTCCAGGAAATAGGAGCAGAGGAATACTTTCAAACTATGCAGTGAGTACACCATTATCCTTACAACAAAATCGGATGAAGATACTATGAGAAAGGACAACTACATACCAATTTCTCTCATGAACATAAATGCAAAAACTGTCAGCAAAGCTTTAGCAATTCAGCAATGGATACAATGAATTATACCCCATGATGAAGTGTGATTTATTTCAGAAACACAAGGCTGGTTCAAAATTAGAATATCTATCAATATAATCCACCACTTCAACAGATTAAAGATCAAAAATCATATGACCATATCATTTGATACATAAAAAGTATTTGGCGTAATCAATCATCCATTCATGATAAAAACTCTCAGGAATAGAGAGAAACATCTCCAATTTGACAAAGAATATCTACAAAAACCTAAAATCAACATCATTAATAATGATGAGAAACTAGAGACTTTTCCCCTAAGATCAGGAACAAGGCATGGATATCCCTTCTCACACTCTTTTTTGGTTTTGTACTAGAATTTCTAGCTACTGCACAAAGACAAGAAAAGCAAATAAAATGAAAACAGATTGGGGTAGAAAAAATAAAGCTGTCTTTGCTTACAGATGCCTTGATTGTTTATGAAGAAAAATCACAAATAATCAACAGTAACTATCTTGGAACACATAAGCATTTAATGAATGGTTGCAAATATAAGGTAGATAAACAAAAATAAATACTTTTAAAAAAAATATTAGCAATAAAAAGTTGGAATTCAATATAAAAATGCCATTTAAAACAGAGTCAAAATTGAAATACTTAGATATACATCTAAAAATATCTTCAACATCTATATGTGCAAAACTACAAAATGTTGATGAAAGAAATTGAAAAATCTAAACAAGCAGAGAAATACTTCACGTTCGTAGATTCTAAGAGTTAATATCATTGAGATGACAATTTTTCCTAAATTGATCTTAAGATCAATACAATCCCAGTAAAATTCCCAGAAACTATTTTGTAGATATTGACAAACTAATTCTATAGCTTATATAGAAAGGTCAAAGACCAATAACAGCACAATAATGAAGAAGAAGAACACAGTTGGAGGATACACAATACTCAATTTCAATTTTTCAGCAAAATGACAATAATCAGGACAATACAATGTTGTGTAAAAAAAGCCACATAGATTAATAGAACAGAATATAGAGTACAGAAACAGATCTACCTATAGAGTCAACTCATCTTTGATAAAGGTAAGCAAAGGCAATTCAATGGAGAAAGAATGGTAGCTGAACAATTGGGCATTCATAGGCAAAAAATGAACCTAGACACAAACATTACATCCTTCAAAAAACTTAACTGAAAATGGACAATAGATCAAAATGTAACATGTAAAACTATAAAACTTCTAGAAGAAAATATAAGAGCTAATATATGTGACCTTCGGTTTGGTGAAGAGCTTTTAGATATAATACTAAACACAAAACCTATGAAAGAAAAATATATTAGATTTCATTAAAATTAAAAGTTATAACTTCTTCTATGTCAAGAGAATGAGAAGACAGAACATAGGTTAGAAGAAAATATTTTAAAACATGTTTCTTATGAAGTACTTGTGACCAAAATAAATGAATATCCCTTAAAACTCAACAATAAGATAACAAACAATCCAATTTTTAAAATGGGTAAAATATGAGCAGACATCTCAACAAAGATTTGCAGATGGTAAACAACCATATAAAAAGATGCTCAACATCATTTGTCACTAAGTAATTTCAAATTTAAGCAATATTATATATCACTATATACATATGTAAATGGCTAAAATCCAAAAACTTGATAATACCACTTGCTGATGAGGATGCAAAGCAAGAACTCTCATTGCTGAGACTGTGAATTGTACATACACTTTGGAAGAGCTGCAGATTCTTACAAAGCTGAACGTAGTCTTATATAATCCAGCAATTGGGTTCCTGTGCATTTACTCAACTGATCTGAAAACTTGTATCTACATTAAAACCCACATGGAAATATTTACAGCAACTTTATTCATGAGTTCAAAACAAAATAAAACAAACATACAAACAAAAAAGATGTAATGAAGTTGTCCTTCAATAGAATGGTTAAACTGTGATCATCCATATAATGGAATATTACTCAGTGATATAAGGTAATGAGATATCAAGCTATGAAAGCACAGATGGAGATCTTAAATGTATACAGTTAAGTGAAAGAAGCTAGTCTGAAAAGACTGCATACTGCACAGTTCAAATTATATGTCATTTCTAAAAACATGAAATTATAGTGACAAAAGAGAAATCAGCGGTTTGCAGTGATTCAAGATGCAGGGAGGGTGGGTAAATCGGTGAATCACAAAGGGTTTTTTAAGGCAGAGTCACTATTTTATACATTATTGCGGTGGTGGACACATGATACCACACAATTGTCAAAACCAATAGAACTTTCCAACACAGAGAGTGAACTTTAATGTATGCAAATTAAAAAATAATTTCGTCATACAGGGGATTCCATGATGAAAAGTAGTGACAAAACAGTCTAAATATATTACAATTGTAGGATATAATCTTGCTGAATGGGATTGGAGGAAAAGTGCTGACCTAAGTAACTTTGGAAATGAGTCATGTCTATAAGACAGAAAGTTAAAGGGATTGTACGTAAGCACTGTATTTTAATTGATAGAATAATTTCCCATGGACATATGGACTATGAATCCTGATACTGTTATACTGAAATAGAACAATTAAATGAAGTATGGTGGATGGTGGATCCCAGGTTTCTTACTCTGGCAGCAGGAGGTTATATATAAGCAAGGGGAGGAAGCTAGCATGACCCAGGCTTGGAAAAGGAAATATCAATATTAACATAAGTATAGCCTAATATAGTTTTATATGTTTACACATAGAGATTTTATAGATATGTATGCATATACAATATACCCTGGTTAGTGGGCACTCATATGTTTCCTTGCTTTGTCAGCTGAGAGAGCCTACAGACAAGGACACCTCAGTGCTAACAACCACATAAAGCATCTTGATTTTACTTTCTAATACCACTCTCCAATAAAAGGAACCAGAAATCCTTCAAGAAATGGCTGATCTAGGACAGGCCAGGAATTATAGAAGATGAGCTTGTAATTTTATAAAGTAAGGAAGTGCTCAAAGAAAGAGAAGGAGGATGGGGAGAAGAAGTAGAGGAGGAGGAGGAGAAAGAGGAAGAAGAAAAATAATAATTATTATTATTATTGATGGGGTTTGTAAAAGGGAGAGAGGATACAACTTATAGAGATTCCAGTGGCCAAAGTTGGGACAATTTGAGCAACAAAATAAAGCAGTGAAGTATATCATGAAGACCTTGAGTCCAAAATGATATAAATAAATGAGTGACTGAATAAATAAATAAATGTGGAGAGTAGTTAAATACCCAAGCAGAAGAATTTTGAAAATTTTATGTAGATACTCAAACTTTAAGAAGGTGGAATTTAACTTCTCACTTCTTAAGCGTGGGCTGTACATGACAACTTTCTTCAAAAGGGTACAATATGAAAGGCGGTGGGATGAAAGCATAACTTTATAGTGAAGGAATCTGAGAAACACAACCACAGCCAGAGGATAAAGTGTAACATCAACAGTGGTGAGTCACTGTGGTAGGTTGAATTATGTATCTGGAAAAAAAAATGCTCTTAATCTTAAAACATTCCTGTGGTGTGAACTCATTGTCAATAAGATCTTTTGAAGATGTTATTTTTAGTTAAGGTGTTAACTCAACACCTTAAGTAGTTAAGTAGTAACCTCAACAGAATGAGGTTGAGTCTTAATCCTATTATTAGGGGCTTTTAGAAGAGAAAACCATGTAGAAGAGCAGAAGCTTAGAGTGAACTTGGGGGAGGATGAGAGCACATCATCCTGTTGATCGCCATGTGATGGGAAAGTCAAGGACCCAAGGATTACTGGCTGCCAGCCCCAGAATGCCACCGTCTTTGAGGAGTAAACATTGCCTTACTGATGCCTCGATTTTAGACTTCTCCTAGCTTCAAAACCATTAACCAATAAATTCCTATTGTTTAAGCCATCCTTTGTGTGGTATTTGCTTTAGCATCTTGAAAACTAAAGCAGTCATGATAATATATACTTTTCATAAGATGTGATGAAAATGGCATTTTGCCTTTTTGTTCTTCCTCTGAAAAAGCACAACCCCACCTCATCATGAGAAAAACATTACATAAATCTCAACTGAGAGAAATTCCGTTAAATATCTGCCCAGTATTTCTAATGATTCTCATGGTCCTCATAAACAAGAAAACACAGAGAAACTTTCTTAGCCAAGGGGACATAAGAAGTATATGCAATGTGTTCTCCTGGAAGGACTCCTGGTAATAGAAAAAGAAGATAAGGTAAAAGCTAATGAAATCTGAATGAAGTATTGTCTTTTGTTAATATGCATTAATAAATATTAGTTCATTAATTACAACCAATGTACCATAATAACGTAAGATGGTAATAAGGGAAACTGGATGTGATGTATGAGAACTCTCTGTACTGTCTTAACAATTTTTTCTATAAATCTACAACTGTTTTAAAATTAAAATGTTATTTAAAAAATGGAAAAATAGTAAAAAAAAGAAAAGGAAAAAAAACAACAGATGTGGAGTGCATGCTACATCCCTTTAGTAATATGACCCAGAGGTTGCTTACATTACTTCTGCTCATAATTTATTAACTAGTTCTTAGTCATTCAGCCAGACCTAACTGAAAGTATTAGGCTACAAGCTGAAGATTATGGGTTCCATTGCTAAAAAGAAAAGAAAAGGGAAAAAATGGATTTAAGAGAAAATATAATAGTCCATTCCACAACCCCATGTGACTATTTTTCTATAGAAGAAATTTATGTAAGCTGGAAAAACTAAGAAATAAGACCAGAATTGGGGGGGAGGGGGAAGGAACTCTTTTGAAAATTAACACATAATGAAAGATATGATATTTAAATTCCTAGATAAAAGCTAGGTAATTGCACATAATAGTTCAGAACAATACAGTCAGGTGGTGAGCCAGGCATATTTTAGAATTGAGAGTAAAGAGAGAACAGATGAGCCTTGAGTAGCTCATCACAAGGTAGGTGTGTATTTCTTTGTGCATTTCTTTTAGTGAGGCTTGGGGGATGAGATGAAAATCAGAAGACCATAGAACCACAATCCTTGTGGGAAGGTCTGGTAGAGATACCTGGAAATACTGGGAACTGATGACAGAGAACTCAAATTGTAATCTCTTTACTGCTTTAAACCCATTTGAAACAACATGAATTAGGTAAAACGAATAATTGTTCTCAATTTCATTTAGGTTGAATCCCATAATTCCCTTTCATTGTAATGGCTCCCTTCCCATCACACACACCCACACCTACACACGCTTTCTGTATGCAATTAAATTTTCGGGTACGTGTAATGGAGAAATGGGCTCTAAATCCAAGCAAAGGTAAGGACAGGTGACCTAGTAAAGGGCATGTGTTTTAGCTAACATCTTGGTTAGAGAAATATAGAGTACAGAATTGATTAAGCAGGTGATAAAAGCAAATGCATATCAGGGCTGGAAGCTGGTATCAGGCCCTAGTAAAGATCTGAAAGTAATAACAAAGAAAGTTGGGATGATAAAGTTGTTCAGGGGAAGTTGTAGGGTTGGCATGGTTTAGGATGTCAAAGAGGAAGCTGAAGAAGCTCAACGTCTCCCACTTTAACTCAACCAGAGCAGCTCTGCTTTATATTTTAATACTGGGTTTCCCTGTGAGGTTTCTTTTCTTGTAAAATGGTTCGGTTGCTTTTTAAAAACATAGGAAATATTTGAGTTAGAGAATGCAGATGCAGGCATAGGCAATCCTCCAGGTGCTGGGGAGAAATGATATTCTAACAATATTTGAAATCAAGTCAATTAAATATTTATTGATGCTCTTCTTCAGAGTATACTGGGGATCCAGAGATGCTAGAAGATCTGAAATGAGTTGAAAGCTTTTTACTTTACCGTCCTGGGCTCATCCAGTTTGTCTCTATAGTCTCTTTTGCTTTATTCTTTTTTTTTTTTTTTTTTTTTAATCCCCTCTCTGATCTAATGGCAGCAATGATTCTTTCTCAATCTTCCATGTCAGAAAGTTGGGTCTTCTAATTTGACAGCATGTATGGTTATCCTGGGACACAGTTGGTACATGTTTGCACTTAAGGAAGTAGGAAGTATAAATTGAGCACAGCATTTTTTCTCATTCTCATCATTAACCTAGAGATTGCAAATTAAAAGTAAAATGTACCTCTGTGAACGGGCCCAGCAATAATGAGTAGTAGTTGTTAAAAGTACCCAAATTCTGATTTTTAAAGTCAGTGTGCCAACTAAGCAAAAATATGCATGAATATTAAATGTGGAACTGAGTATAATTTTAAAAAGTATGCCCTGTGGAAAGTCCACCTTAATTGGACTAGGGACAGGAGGGCGATTTGAGGAAGATGCTTTACTGGAACATTTGAACTGACTTGGGCTATACTGTGTGGAAAGTGATAGTAAACACTGCAGAACATGGTGGTGAGAAGGAAAGGGTCAAGACATTGATTGTGCTTGATACTGTCAAAGGGTGATTGGTAAAATAATAACAGCTTAAGACTGACACCAGGCAGGCCGATGAAAGGTCAGGCTAGCTGGAGCAGAGAGGGTGGTCAGACTTGAGGAATTCTCAGCTTGTCAAAATACTGCTGGGATCTAGACATAAATTTTAAGTCTGGATTTGTAGCACCATAAATCAGAGAAAGGCTCTAGATCAAAATCAGACTAGCAGTTAGAGAAAGGAAAGCAAATTTGTTACTGTGTGAAAAATCATGGAGGCAAAAAATCAACACAATCCTAAATAGAGACAGCTAAAGCAATGAGATCAAAAGAAATTTAAGTGGTAGTGCAAAGTATAGCTCTGATATCATCTTTCTGGGTCCTTATTCCCTTGGGTCAGAGGCTTGGAAGAACCTTCTATAGTGCTTCAAAATCAATGTAAAAATAATTCATGCAGGAGACCATGATAGCAACCAATTGGCTGAAGATAATGCATCTTCTGGTACTCATTTGGCTTTGGGCAAATAAATTCTCACAGTGCCTATGAGTTTGCAACCACCCATTTTATTTGCAGAAGAGTGGCTGCAAATTATGTAGGAAATTTTCTGAAGTCTTCAATCAAAAGGAAGTTGGCAAGGACATAGAGGAGAAGGCATTCACAAGGGAATATGAGTCATTTTTTTCAGAACTGTCACTTCACAAATAATAGTTTTCTTTAATCTTGTGATAAGGATGAAATTCTGTTCTCTTGCATAAGTTTTCCATCCAAAGTATACTTTTCCTTACTTCCACAAAAGAATAATGTAGAGTAACATCTGTAAAGGGAAATTGGACCATTTAGGCACATAACCACTATGCAAACATAGGTTTCAGTAGCTATAATAGAATTGCTGTCTTGGGAAACTGTATGGAATTCAATGGGATTTTAAGGTGTAAGTTTTTCATTGTTATAGGAGCCGCCTATGTAGTATTTAATATTTTATAATTTTGAATTTCAGTTAAACTTTTTCTAGAAATGACAGAAGGAATGGATTATGATTTACTTTTCTTTAGTCAAAAATACAGCTGGAGCATCATTAATAGAAATAATCAAACGTTATTATTATTATGATATTTTGAACATATTATTATAGTTTACTTCCACACACCTTGACCTTGTAAATCAATTTCTGGAAAGTCTTGACTCTTAATCTGAAGGCTGAATGCATTAAAACATATACAATATCATTTTAACTTCTATCCTTGTACATAAAATTTAATAGAGATTGGATATTTCACAACTTCTTTCGGTTCAAGTTTCATAATTTGCACTTTCTGAGAAGACAGATTGCATCTGTCTGAAGTAAAACTATTTAATGGTAGTTTTCAGGATGCGTTCAGATCAGATCCACTCATACCCTTGGGTTGAGTGTTACATAGCTGAAGGCATGTCAGTGGGAGTGTAGCTGTTTAATTACCACCTCAGTGGTATTCTCTGACTGGATGTAGTGACTTCATAATACCCTAAGTCCAGGGTCTTTCAACTTTCCTTCTATAAATCATCTATATATATGTGGATGTATATGTATATAATATATGTATATGTGAACACATGTATATATGCACATGTACATAAATATGTATAATAAACATACATTTCAAAGTGGGAATTCATGAAAATATTGCTAACCAATACCATGTAACATGATGCTTTTTATTTTAAATGTTATTTGCTTTAGTACTAAATGCATTTAGTAATTTGCATTTAAAAAGTTATTACTTTTTAAATAAGTGACACAGTGACAAAATAAGATTAACTGGACTGGACAAAATGAATTCTATAGTACAATAAAGTTGCTTGTTAGGCCCTTAAAAGGATATTTGAGTATATTAATTATATTAGGTTAGATAATTCTTTCTTGATCCTCAAAGAACTTTCGTAAAAACCAAAACACATCAAAACAATAAATCCACTTTAAATATATAGAATAACTCCTTAATAAACTCTAAAATAGATGCAGTTCTTTAAAACAAAGTAAAAAAATGTATTGTAATTATTAATACAATCTATGCACATGTAAGCATGCTTTACATTCTTGGAACCTCTCTTGTTACCTGAAGTTTAATTGCTTTAAGTACTCTTTTGAGTAACAGAAAAAATGTTCTTTAATAATTTCCATAGTCTATATTTTTAAGAAACATATATAATTTTATCTTTGAATGAAAAATAATTTCAGTGTATAATAGTCATGTAAAATAATTCCATATAATTTCTCCATTCTAAGATAAAGTCAAATTTATGAGAGGAGAAATGGGAAAGAATAATATATAAAAATAAAAATAGAATTGCATTTTAGTACACTACCAATTTTACTTTTGTTAATCATTTGATTACTTTCAGCAGTTCTCTTTTAACAATGAATCATAATTGATTTTGAATTAACATAGAAGAAATAATGTATATTTGAATCTATACCATATCGTCCTTTTTATTTAGCAATTCATCATTGCATAGATATAATCTTACTTTAAATATTATAATAGGATGATGCACACCATGGTATAAGAAATGGGGGTGACTACAAAGGACTTAAAGATAGTGTTTTGCTATAGATTATCCAATTGGTAGACAGTCACCAACAATTATTTCCATCTCTTTCATCAAAATATGAAATCTATTTTCCCTCTTCTTGAATCTTTTCTGGCCTTATGACTTGTTATAACTAAGAGAATAAGGCAGAAGTGATGTTGGCGTTTTGTGTCCTGCAACTTAAGAGGCTTGACAGCTTCCATTGTCACTCTCTTGATATTTGGCAACAAAAGGAAAAAGCTCTGGTAGTGTTACTGGGTGACACAAGAGTAAATGACACAGCCAGCCCTTGGGATTCCAGATACCACAGTGGAGGTTCCATGAGCTTGAATCAAGTTATCTTGGACCTGCTGTCCCAGCCACACTCCCAGTTGAAGGCAACCAATTAGATGCCCGTGTATAACATTGGCTGGCATCCTTTGGCACTGAAACAAAATGCCCTGCTGAGTCAGTTAATTCACTGAATCATGAGCTATAAGGAGAAATTATAAATTCTCGTTGTAAGCCACTGAGTTTTGGATTAGTTGGTTATACTGGAATATGTACTGAACATGTTTTCTTTGAGTATGTACATTATTTTCAACTATACATTTTTGAACCAAAGAATTTTTTGTTCCAAATTAAAAGTATCAAGCAACCCCCAGCTTCATCTTTATGAGTTGGAAATTAAGAGAGTTTAATTATAAGAAAACTTGGATTGCTAGGTTGTATCACTTAGGGTACTTACAGCTACAAATAAAAAATTCCTTATGTATCTTTGCTTAAAGCAATAATAAAGTCCAATGATAAAAATACATTAATAATGTCAAATGATAAGAAGTGTAGAGATAGACAGTACTGATGCAATGGCTCAACAACATCATCAAGCCACTAGGCTCTTTTCACCCTTCTTTTATATCATCTTCAACCAGTTACTCTGTATTATAAACACAAGATGGTTACCTCAGTTTCAGATATTGTTCTCAATCAAGTTCAAGACATGAAAGGTGTGGCCATCTGAATGTTTCCCTGTTGATGGAAAGTAAGTTTTCCTAGAAGGGACGCCAATCAAAGAGTGGTCATGCCCTGTTTTCCATTTGCCGTGTGGATTCATACGGCTATAACTAGCTGCAATGGCAAGTTTTTAAATTCTAAATCTGTCAAAGGATTACAGAATTATCATGATGGTTTATCCTTTTTCTTTCTTTCTTTTTTTTTTTTTTGACATCTGTAGCAGGATACCTGTGCCACTCTGAGTAAAACTAGATTCTATTAAGAAATAATGGATGATAGATTGGCAAACAAAAGATCTGGTAATTTAATGAAGTCATTATTACTAATACATATTACAAATTTGGAAAAAAAATGTTTGGTTTGTTTTTAAATCTATGACAGTCATTATTTACTAAAACACTCTGGTAAAAGGGCCTACAAACTTTTAAAGTCAATGAAAAGACATTCCTTTCTATTATGAGTTTGCTGAGACACTGCTTAAAAACAGATAAATGGTCTTGAAAATAATCAGATTCTTTTTTCTTTGCATATTAAGATTTTCTTGATGAATTGCATCAATTGATTTTTTTTAATGAGAAACAAATTTTGCATTCCTGGGCTGAATTTAATTTTGTCATGATGTATCATCTTTTTATATTTTAAAGTATTTGCTTTGCTAACATTTTTGTTTAAAATGTATGTATCCATATTTTTGAGTGAGATAACCCTCTAATTTTCTATTTTTTTTTTTAGTCTCTTTTTCTGACTCTAACATCATAAAATAATTTGAGGAGTGTTTTCTTTATTTTTTCAGAATTTTTTGTGCTTGATTATATTATTTCTTGAATGGTTTCTCTGGTGTTTACATTGAGGGATTTTTTTGTCAGGTTTATTGTAGTAAATTATGAATTTTGTTGATTAATATATATAGTCATGTAACCACAGCTGCAAGCAAGATGTAAAATATTTTCATTACTTTGTAAGCAATTGCTTATCCAACCCCCACCTCACTAGGTGGCAAACAGCTGGATTATTTCTTATAGTTTTGCCTTCTTCAGAATATCCAGAATTATAACCAGAATTCTGTGATACAACACTTTTAACTCAGCACAAATAAATACCCTTTCCTTTTACCCCTACCTATCCCTGGGCTAAAATAAAACAAACCTATTGTTTCTAAAAATTGTCTCACAAAATAGACTTACATGGCCTCAGAGATTCATGACTCCTGATATATATTTATCTATGCCCTTGTATAATTCCCTCCCAATGGATATAGGCTAAATTTATTACTGTACTTCCAACTATTTGAATGTGGCATATGTAATGGGATGTCACTTCAAAGATGAAGTTAGGGAAAGACTATGGCTTCCAGCATGGGTGCTCTCTGTTGTTCTCCTTCATATCCACAGTAGTTAGTGTGCTTGTTCTGTTGAATCTCTGTGGTGTGCCCTACATAAGTGAGGAAATCAGATCATGTGATGCCTACCAACAGCCAGGCAAAGGAGTATGGAAGGTGATATTCTTGCTGGGGAACCTTGAGATGTCTACAGATAACCTGATTGCATATTTCTAGGAGACTCTGAGGCAGAATAATCCAACTAAACTACTCTTAAATTCTTGATCCCCTAAACAGTGAGAAATATAAATGGTTTTTGTTTACAGCTGCTAAAGTTCTGGGCTGTATTAGTTTCCTATAACAAAGGTAACAAAAGTCCACAAACTTGGTAGCTTAAAACAAAAAAAAACCTTATTCTATCATGGTTCTAGAATCCAGATGTTCAAAATCACTGGGTCAGAATCCAGGTGTCATCAGAGACACACTCCTTCTGATGCTGCATATGATAATCTGTGTCTTGCCTCTTCTAGCAGCTCCCAGAATTCCTTCATTTGTGGCTGTAGTACTCTCATCTCTTCCTCTATCTTCACGTCACTTTCTTCATCTCCTATAAGGACGCTTGCAGTAGCACTTAGAATCCATATGGAAATTGAGGATGATCTCATTTCAAGATACTTCATTTAATTACATCTGGAAAATATTTACCATATAAGGTAATACTAACACACTCCATGGATTGAACCTATGATGACTAATTTTCACATCAACTTGACTAAGTTATGGTGCCCATTGCTTGGCCAAACGCTGGTCTATTTGTTGCTGCAGAGGTATTAATTAGATTTGATTAGCATCTACAACCAATTGATTTTAAATAAAGAAGACTAACCTCAATAATAGAGATAGGATTCATTCAATTAGTTGGAAATCTTACAAGTGAGAACTGAGGGTTCCAGGGATCAGAAAGAATCTATTCCTTCATGATTTTCCAACCACTTGTGTGTACAAAGAATTCAGACATTCCAGTCCCATAATCGTATGAACCAATTACTTATGAATCTTTATGTATGTATATATATATATGCACATACATATATGCATGCATATACATATATAGGATATATTTTACATATATATATATGTATCTTGTTCATTCTTTTTCTCTGAAGAACGCTAACTAATACAGATTTTAGTACCAAGAGTGAGGTGCTTGCTGTAAAAAAAAAAAACAAAAAAAACTAAAATGTGGAAGGTACTTTGTATTTGGGTAATGGTAGAAGCTGGAAGACATTTGAGGCACTTTATAGAAAGAATAGATTGCTTTGAAGAGACTGTTAGTAGGAATATGTACATTAAATATGTTTCTGGTAAGGCCTTAGAGAGAAATGCTGAATGTATACCAGAAGTTGGAGGAAAGGAAATCTTTGTTATAAAGTGACAGAAATGTTGTTGGAATTCTGTTCGAACATTAGATGGGAGGCATAATTAGTCAGTGGTGAATCTGGATATTTAGTTCAGAAGATTTTCAAGCAAAATATGGAAGATGCAACTCAGTTTCTCTTTAAAGACTCTGAAGACTTTAAGGTTTGGGTAGTGGCTTGCTGGAAATCCATGTCATAATTCAGTCTCTGCCTCCATCAGATGGCCATCTTCTTTCTGTCTCCTACTGTCTCTGCCCAAACTTATTCTCTTTGTAAGGACACTAGTCAAAATGGATTGGGGCCCACCCTAATCTAGTTTGGCTTCACACTAGCCTTCAGAGTCTGCTGAAAGCTTTATTTCATATGTCTAGCTTCAAAAACTGTGAAACAATAAATTGCTATAGATTTGGCATATATTATAGCAGCCCCAGCAAACTAAGAAAGGAACTGCTATCCTTAGAGCTATCATTTAGCCCACCACATAGGACAATTTGCTACACAGCAAAAGCTAGCTAATTCATTGGCCTTTATTGAAGGTTGAATATTCTTGGGTCTTTGACTCTCACAGTCACTCTCAGTCTTACATCTTACTGCTTTAGGTCTAGAAACAATTAATTTTTCTGATTATTATCTGACAAAAATTCTTTTTGAAATCTATTTACTTTTATTTTGGCTGGCAAAATAAGTTTTATTTGAGGTCATATTTACCTTGTGATATTTCACCAAAATCAGATACCAGTACACACATTTAGCTGACTTTTTCACCCATTTTATTTATTACAAGCATCAGAATCAGAAAACATATGGCCTTTCTTCCAAATTACCATAGATCAAAGATCCCTAAATGTTTTCCTAGACATTTCATGGTTTCCCATCTTTCTAGTCTTTACCACCATTTTCTTCATCACCTGAGGCAGGATTTTTAAGATAATATCATAAATTTTAAGTTTCCTTTATTATAGCATACAAAGTCTGATACCAATCACTGTATTAGATAAAATAACATTAGTTTTGTGACATACTCTGAAATCTCAGTGAGTTAACAAAATATAAGTTCATTTTCTTTTCACATAAAACCTCAAATATGTGCTCATGCTTTGAAAGATGTTCTTCCGCAAGCAGTGATTCAAAATTATAGGCATGTTTCATCTCATGTCTCTATTATCTTTGCATCATCATCAAGCTGGTATGGTAATGAACACAAGAATAATTTGTGTGAGTTGTTTATAGTTCCTCCTTTGAAGAAACATAAATCACTTCTGCTCATTTTGCTGAATAAAATGAGTGTCTTGTCATTATTGCATGCACTTATTGGCCTCAATGGAATCATATTTGAGAAATGTAGCCTAACTATTTTTTTTTTAATTTTTTTTTTATTAATTAAAAAAAGAATTAACAAAACAATTAGAAATCATTCCAATCTACATGTACAATCAGTAATTCTTAATAACATCACATAGTTGCATATTCATCATTTCTTAGTACATTTGCATCGATTTAGAAAAAGAAATAAAAAGACAACAGAATAAGAATTAAAACAATAATAGAAAGGAAAAAAAGCAAAAAAAAACAAAAACAAAAAACCTATACCTCACATGCAGCTTCATTCAGTGTTTTAACATAATTGCATTACAATTGGGTAGTATTGTGCTGTCCATTTCTGAGTTTTTATATCCAGTCCCGTTGTACAGTCTGTATCCCTTCAGCTCCAATTATCCCTTCTCTTTTTTTTTTTTTTAATTAACGGAAAAAAAGAAATTAACCCAACATTTAGAGATCATACCATTCTACATATGCAATCATTAATTCTTAACATCATCACATAGATGCATGATCATCATTTCTTAGTACATTTGCATTGGTTTAGAAGAACTAGCAACATAACCGAAAAAGATATAGAATGTTAATATAGAGAAAAAAATAAAAGTAATAATAGTAAAATCAAAACAAAACAAAACAAAAACCTATAGCTCAGATGCAGCTTCATTCAGTGTTTTAACATGATTACTTTACAATTAGGTATTATTGTGCTGTCCATTTTTGAGTTTTTGTATCTAGTCCTGTTGCACAGTCTGTATCCCTTCAGCTTCAATTACCCATTGTCTTACCCTGTTTCTAACTCCTGCTGAACTCTGTTACCAATGACATATTTCAAGTTTATTCTCGAATGTCCGTTCACATCAGTGGGATCATACAGTATTTGTCCTTTAGTTTTTGGCTGGATTCACTCAGCATAATATTCTCTAGGTCCATCCATGTTATTACATGGTTCATAAGTTTATCTTGTCTTAAAGCTGCATAATATTCCATCGTATGTATATACCACAGTTTGTTTAGCCACTCTTCTGTTGATGGAGATTTTGGCTGTTTCCATCTCTTTGCAATTGTAAATAATGCTGCTATAAACATTGGTGTGCAAATGTCCATTTGTGTCTTTGCCCTTAAGTCCTTTGAGTAGATACCTAGCAATGGTATTGCTGGGTCGTATGGCAATTCTATATTCAGCTTTTTGAGGAACCGCCAAACTGCCTTCCACAGTGGTTGCACCCTTTGACATTCCCACCAACAGTGGATAAGTGTGCCTCTTTCTCCGCATCCTCTCCAGCACTTGTCATTTTCTGTTTTGTTGATAATGGCCATTCTGGTGGGTGTGAGATGATATCTCATTGTGGTTTTGATTTGCATTTCTCTAATGGCCAGGGACATTGAGCATCTCTTCATGTGCCTCTTGGCCATCCGTATTTCCTCTTCTGAGAGGTGTCTGTTCAAGTCTTTTTCCCATTTTGTAATTGGGTTGGTTGTCTTTTTGTTGTTGAGATGAACAATCTCTTTATAAATTCTGGATACTAGAACTTTATCTGATATATCATTTCCAAATATTGTCTCCCATTGTGAAGGCTGTCTTTCTACTTTCTTGATGAAGTTCTTTGATGCACAAAAGTGTTTAATTTTGAGGAGTTCCCATTTATTTATTTCCTTCTTCAGTGCTCTTGCTTTAGGTTTAAGGTCCATAAAACCGCCTGCAGTTGTAAGATCCATAAGATATCTCCCAACATTTTCCTCTAACTGTTTTATGGTCTTAGACCTAATGTTTAGATCTTTGATCCATTTTGAGTTAACTTTTGTATAGGGTGTGAGAGATGGGTCTTCTTTCATTCTTTTGCATATGGATATCCAGTTCTCTAGGCACCATTTATTGAAGAGACTGCTCTGTCCCAGGTGCGTTGGCTTGACTGCCTTATCAAAGATCAAATGTCCATAGATGAGAGGGTCTATATCTGAACACTCTATTCGATTCCATTGGTCGATATATCTATCTTTATGCCAATACCATGCTGTTTTGACCACTGTGGCTTCATAATATGCCTTAAAGTCAGGCAGCGCGAGACCTCCAGCTTCATTTTTTTTCCTTAAGATGTTTTTAGCAATTCGGGGCACCCTGCCCTTCCAGATAAATTTGCTTATTGGTTTTTCTATTTCTGAAAAATAAGTTGTTGGGATTTTGATTGGTATTGCATTGAATCTGTAAATCAATTTAGGTAGGATTGACATCTTAACTATATTTAGTCTTCCAATCCATGAACACGGTATGCCCTTCCATCTATTTAGGTCTTCTGTGATTTCTTTTAGCAGTTTTTTGTAGTTTTCTTTATATAGGTTTTTTGTCTCTTTAGTTAAATTTATTCCTAGGTATTTTATTCTTTTAGTTGCAATTGTAAATGGGATTCGTTTCTTGATTTCCCCCTCAGCTTGTTCATTACTAGTGTATAGAAATGCTACAGATTTTTGAATGTTGATCTTGTAACCTGCTACTTTGCTGTACTCATTTATTAGCTCTAGTAGTTTTGTTGTGGATTTTTCCGGGTTTTCGACGTATAGTATCATATCGTCTGCAAACAGTGATAGTTTTACTTCTTCCTTTCCAATTTTGATGCCTTGTATTTCTTTTTCTTGTCTAATTGCTCTGGCTAGAACCTCCAACACAATGTTGAATAATAGTGGTGATACTGGACATCCTTGTCTTGTTCCTGATCTTAGGGGGAAAGTTTTCAATTTTTCCCCATTGAGGATGATATTAGCTGTGGGTTTTTCATATATTCCCTCTATCATTTTAAGGAAGTTCCCTTGTATTCCTATCTTTTGAAGTGTTTTCAACAGGAAAGGATGTTGAATCTTGTTGAATGCCTTCTCTGCATCAATTGAGATGATCATGTGATTTTTCTGCTTTGATTTGTTGATATGGTGTATTACATTAATTGATTTTCTTATGTTGAACCATCCTTGCATACCTGGGATGAATCCTACTTGGTCATGATGTATAATTCTTTTAATGTGTTGTTGGATACGATTTGCTAGAATTTTATTGAGGATTTTTGCATCTGTATTCATTAGAGAGATTGGTCTGTAGTTTTCTTTTTTTGTAATATCTTTGCCTGGTTTTGGTATGAGGGTGATGTTGGCTTCATAGAATGAATTAGGTAGTTTTCCCTCCACTTCGATTTTTTTGAAGAGTTTGAAGAGAATTGGTACTAATTCTTTCTGGAACGTTTGGTAGAATTCACATGTGAAGCCATCTGGTCCTGGACTTTTCTTTTTAGGAAGCTTTTGAATGACTAATTCAATTTCTTTACTTGTGATTGGTTTGTTGAGGTCATCTATGTCTTCTTGAGTCAAAGTTGGTTGTTCATGTCTTTCCAGGAACCCGTCCATTTCCTCTAAATTGTTGTATTTATTAGCGTAAAGTTGTTCATAGTATCCTGTTATTACCTCCTTTATTTCTGTGAGGTCAGTAGTTATGTCTCCTCTTCCATTTCTGATCTTATTTATTTGCATCCTCTCTCTTCTTCTTTTTGTCAATCTTGATAGGGGCCCATCAATCTTATTGATTTTCTCATAGAACCAACTTCTGGTCTTATTGATTTTCTCTACTGTTTTCATATTTTCAATTTCATTTATTTCTGCTCTGATCTTTGTTATTTCTTTCCTTTTGCTTGCTTTGGGATTAGTTTGCTGTTCTTTCTCCAGTTCTTCCAATTGAACAGTTAATTCCTGCATTTTTGCCTTTTCTTCTTTTCTGATATAGGCATTTAGGGCAATAAATTTCCCTCTTAGCACTGCCTTTGCTGCATCCCATAAGTTTTGATATGTTGTGTTTTCATTTTCATTTGCCTCGAGGTATTTACTAATTTCTCTTGCAATTTCTTCTTTGACCCACTCGTTGTTTAAGAGTGTGTTGTTGAGCCTCCAGGTATTTGTGAATTTTCTGGCATTCTGCCTATTATTGATTTCCAACTTCATTCCTTTATGATCCGAGAAAGTGTTGTGTATGATTTCAATCTTTTTAAATTTTTTAAGACTTGCTTTGTGACCCAGCATATGGTCTATCTTTGAGAATGATCCATGAGCACTTGAGAAAAAGGTGTATTCTGCTGTTGTGGGATGTAATGTCCTATAAATGTCTGTTAAGTCTAGCTCATTTATGGTAATATTCAGATTCTCTATTTCTTTATTGATCCTCTGTCTAGATGTTCTGTCCATTGATGAGAGTGGGGAATTGAAGTCTCCAACTATTATGGTATTTGTGTCTATTTCCCTTTTCAGTGTTTGCAGTGTATTCCTCACGTATTTTGGGGCATTCTGGTTCGGTGCATAAATATTTATGATTGTTATGTCTTCTTGTTTAATTGTTCCTTTTATTAGTATATAGTGTCCTTCTTTGTCTCTTATAACTGTTTTACATTTGAAGTCTAACTTGTTGGATATTAGTATAGCCACTCCTGCTATTTTCTGGTTGTTATTTGCATGAAATATCTTTTCCCAACCTTTCACTTTCAACCTGTGTTTATCTTTGGGTCTAATATGTGTTTCCTGTAGACAGCATATAGAAGGATCCTGTTTTTTAATCCATTCTGCCAATCTATGTCTTTTGATTGGGGAATTCAGTCCATTAACATTTAGTGTTATTACTGTTTGGATAATATTTTCCTCTGCCATTTTGCCTTTTGTATTATATATATATCATATCTGACTTTCCTTCTTTCTACACTCTTCTCCATACCTCTCTCTTCTGTCTTTTTGTATCTGACTCTAGTGCTCCCTTTAGTATTTCTTGCAGAGCTGGTCTCTTGGTCACAAATTCTCTCAGTGACTTTTTGTCTGAGAATGTTTTAATTTCTCCCTCATTTTTGAAGGACAATTTTGCTGGATATAGGAGTCTTGGTTGGCAGTTTTTCTCTTTTAGTAATTTAAATATATCATCCCACTGTCTTCTAGCCTCCATGGTTTCTGCTGAGAAATCTACACATAGTCTTATTGGGTTTCCCTTGTATGTGATGGATTGTTTTTCTCTTGCTGCTTTCAAGATCCTCTCTTTCTCTTTGACCTCTGACATTCTAACTAGTAAGTGTCTTGGAGAACGCCTATTTGGGTCTAATCTCTTTGGGGTGCGCTGCACTTCTTGGATCTGTAATTTTAGGTCTTTCATAAGAGTTGGGAAATTTTCAGTGAAAATTTCTTCCATTAGTTTTTCTCCTCCTTTTCCCTTCTCTTCTCCTTCTGGGACACCCACAACACGTATATTTGTGCAGTTCATATTGTCCTTGAGTTCCCTGATACCCTGTTCAAATTTTTCCATTCTTTTCCCGATAGTTTCTGTTTCTTTTTGGAATTCAGATGTTCCATCCTCCAAATCACTAATTCTATCTTCTGTCTCTTTGAATCTATCATTGTAGGCATCCATTGTTTTTTCTATCTTTTCTACTTTGTCCTTCACTTCCATAAGTTCTGTGATTTGCTTTTTCAGTTTTTCTATTTCTTCTTTATGTTCAGCCCATGTCTTCTTCATGTCCTCCCTCAATTTATCGATTTCGTTTTTGAAGAGGTTTTCCATTTCTGTTCGTATATTTAGCATTAGTTGTCTCAGCTCCTGTATCTCATTTGAACTATTGGTTTGTTCCTTTGACTGGGCCATATTTTCAATTATTTGAGTGTGATCCGTTATCTTCTGTTGGCGTCTGCGCATTTAGACAGATTTCCCTGTGTATTGGATCCAAAAGTTTGGAAGATTTTTCTGTGAAATCTCTGGGTTCTGTTTTTCTTATCCTGCCCAGTAGGTGGCGCTCGTGGCACACGTTTGTCTGCGGGTCCCACCAGTAAAAGGTGCTGTGGGACCTTAAACTTTGGAAAACTCTCGCCGTCCTGGGGGTTCGCTAGCCGAAGGGGCTTGAGCCGGCCCGGGGTCCGAACGCAGGGAGGGTTGCTGGTCGCCGCAGCCAGGGAAAGAGCCCGTCCGAATTTCCTAGTCGGCCCTGGGCAACAAGCGTGGTGGGAGGGCGCCAGCGGCAGCGGCCCGCCCGAGAGAGTGCACGTTCCCCGGGAGTCACGGGTTTGGAAGGGGCCTCCCGCACCCGTCACCGTTCTCCGCGGCCTGGGGGTTTCCGATCCAATTCTCTCAGTTGGTCCGGGGGCTGCGCGTGGTGTGGGCGCCAGCCGCCTTGGTTTCAGGGGACCACCTCTCCAATTCTCCCAGCCGGCCCGGAAAGGGGGAAGGGAGTAACTCCGGCCGCTTGCCACCCCACCCGGTAAGGCCCGCGCGCCTCGGCGATCTCACCCGAGCTGCTTCTCTCAGCCAGCCAGCCGTTCCAGGATGGGGTACGCTGTCTTTTTTATCTCTGTTGTGGCTTTGGGCGCTTTCTGTATCGTTTCTACTCCCCTAGTAGGTGTCCTGGAGAAGAAACTAAGATCCGCGTGTCTTACTAAGCCGCCATCTTCCAGGAAGTCCCCCTAACTATTTTTTATAATAAGTTTTAAAGTCAGGAAGTATTAATCCTCCCACTTTTTTCTTTTTTTTAGGAGGCTTTTAGCTGTTCTTGGTCTCTTTCCCTTCTAGATAGATTTGGTAACTAGGTTTTCCAAGTCTTTGAAGTAGGTTGTTGGAATTTTGATTGGTACTGCGTTGAATCTGTAGATCAATTTGGGGAGAATTGACATCTTAATTATATTTAATCTTTCTGTCCATGAGCAGGGAATGTCTTCCTACCTACTTAGATCTTCTTCAATTTCTTTTAGCAATGTTATGTAGTTTTCTGTGTACAGGTCCTTTACATTCCTAGTTAATTTCATTCCTAAGTATTTGATTCTTTTAGTTCCTAATTTGAATGGATTTTTTTCCTTAATTGACAACTCGATTAGATCATTGATTATGTATAGAAACATTACTGAATTTTGCACATTAATTTTATATCCCACCTCCTTGCTGAATTTGTTTATTAGCTTAAGTAACTTTGCTGTAGAGTAGTCAGGATTTTGCAAGTAGAGTATCATGTCATCTGCAGATAATGAGAGTTTTACTTCTTCCTTTACAATTTGGATAGCTTTTATTTCTTTGTTTTGACTTATTGCTCTAATTAGAACTTCTTGAACAATTGGTTGAATAATAGTGGTAATAAAGGACATCCTTGTCTCATTCCTGATCTTAGGGAGAAAGCGTTCAGGCTCTCTCCATTAAGTACAATGCTGGCTATTAGTTTTTAATATATGCCCTTTATCATATAAAGGAAATTAGCTTTGATTCCTGCCTCTTGAAGTGCTTTTATCAGAAAAGGATGTTGAATTTTGTTGAATGCTTTTTCAGCATCAATTGAGATGATCATGTGATTTTTCCCTTTCAAGGTGCTGAACTATCCTTGCATTCCTGGTATAAACCCCATTCAGTTGTGGTGTAATTCTTTTAATGTGTTATTGGCTTGTTTTGCTAGTATTTTGTTGAGAATCTTTAAATTTGTGTTCATTAGGGAGATTGACCTGTAGTTTTTCTTTCTTATAGCATCTTTACCCAGTTTTAGTGTTAAAATGATATTACCTTCAAAATGAGTAAGGTTGTGTTCCTTTTTCCTCAATTTTTGGGAAAAATTTGAGCAGATGTTAATTCTTTTTGGAATGTTTGATAAAATTTCCCTGTGAAGCCATCTGCCCTAAGCTTTTACTTGTAGGAAGACTTTTGATGACTGGTTGAATCTCTTTTCTTGTGATTGGTTTGTTGATATCTTATATTTCTTCCTGAGTCTGGGTAGTTTGTGTGTTTCCAGTAATTTGTCTATTTCATCTAAGTTGTATAGTTTGCTGGCATGTGGTTGTTCATAGTATCATTTTATGATTTCTTTCATTTCTTCAGGGTCTGTAGAGTGTGCTTTATTTCTGAAGGGTGTGTAACACACCCCTTCTCATTTCTGATTTTGTTAATTTGCATCCTCTCTCTTTTATTCTTTGTTAGTCTTCCTAGTGGCCCATACATTTTATTGATTTTATCAAAGAACCAACTTTTGGCTTTACTGATTCTTTCTATTATTCTTTTGTTACCCCATTCATTTAACTCTGCTTTAATCTTTGTTATTTCTCTTGCTCTATTTGCTTTGGGGTCAGTTTGTTGCTTTTCCTCAAGTTCTTCCAGGTGAGAAGTTAAGTCTCCATTTTTTGCTTTTTTCTTGTTTTTTAATATAGGGATTGTCATGGTCAGGTTCATGCGTCAGCTTGGCCAGTTGGTATTTCCTGGTCCTCTGGTGTTGGGCAAGCACTGGTCTGTCTGTTGTTATGAGGACATTTCATGAACTTAAATCATAATTATGTTGGCTGCATCCACAGTTAACTGCATTTGCAACAAGTTAAGGGTAGTGTCTTCTATCATGAATGATGCTTAATCCAATCACTGCAAAGCTTTTAAGGAGGATTCAGAAGAGACAGTCACTCTTCCTGCTTTAGTCAGTGAGCCTCTCCTGTGGAATTCATCCGTACCCTTCATCAAAGTTGCCAGTTCACAGCCTGTCCTATGGATTCTGGACACTTCCATCCTGTGGTTTTCCAGCCAGCTTCTCCTGAGAGTTCATTGAGGGATATTGCCAAAGTTACCAGCTTGCAGCCTGCCCTACAGACCTTGGACTCTTACATTCCCATGGTTTCCCAGCCAGCCTCTCCCAAGAGTTTGTTGAGGAACTCGAGCAGAGTTACAAGCTTGCAGCCTGACCTTTTCTACTTTACATTACCATAGTCATGAGATACACTTTTATAAATTTTATATCTATGGATAGCTCCTGCTGATTCTGTTTCTCTAGAGAACCCTAGCTAATACAGCTTGATACCAGGAGTGGTTCTTAAGAAGCAGAATCTTAAAAATGGGGTTTTATAATTGGTTTTCTACTCTGACTGCACTCAAATGCAGTAAGGACTCTGTTTCCCATAATCAGAGTGACACTGCCAATCCGTGGAGTGAGCTGACAAGAGATAGCCAAAATATCACCATTGGATTCTACTAATGCTTCAGTTGTATGAAGCCAGACTCTGGGGGATAATATGTTCAACACCTTTACAGAGTTTTTTTGAAAATAAGAAGTACAGAGATGTTGACTGGTTGTTGTTAGATATACTGTATTCATTAATGAGGGAAAGCAATGAGCTGTAGGCTTCAAATGATAAGCTTATGCACCATATGACAGATGTAAACATTTCAATGAGTGCCCTGAAGCAAAATCTTATTTCCTGTAGCCACAGACTTGAGGTGTCCGTAAATCAAACTCAGAATCTTATTGTTAGAGTAGCAACTTTACAACATAAACTGAAATCTCAGTGTTGCGTGTCCACTGTTAAAGTAAGTTCATTGACTGGAAAGGAGTGGGACCCTGAAATATGAACTGGCAACGTATGGATTGATAATAAAACTGGTGGAGAGGTTGAAATCCTAGGTCATGCTGAGTCTTTCACGAATAACCCTCTAATAGTCTTCCCTGAGGACATAGCCACCCCACCTCCAGCCTGCCCTGAGTAGTTGGCCACCCAACCTCTACCTGAAGGGATTAACCCTAGAGTGATTAATCATGTTTCACCAGATGAAACTGCAATTTAATACTTTGAAGCAATTGGCTTGGGAGATACTTTTAATTCTTTGCATGACCCACCCCCACCACCCCTCATTTCTTCCAGATCTATAACTAGACTAAGTCCCATCAGGCCCCAAAAGGTGAGGTACAAAGTGTCATTCATGAGGAGGTACATTATACTCCAAAAGAACTGCATGAGTTTTCCAATTTATACAGAGAGAAATCAGGGGAATATGTGCGACAATGTATTTTAAGTGTGTGGGATAATGATAGGAGAAATATAAAGCTTGATCAGGCTGAATTTATTGATACGGGCCCACTAAGCAGAGATTCTGCTTTCAATGTTACTGCTCAAGGGGTTAGAAAAGACATTAACAGTTTGTTTGGATAGTTGACTGAAACATGGATCAAAAGGTGGCTGACATTACCTGAGGTTGAAATACCAGAACTGCCCTGGTATAATGTAGATGAGGGAATCCAAAGGCTTAGAGAGATTGGAATGTTAGAGTGGATTTATCATGGAAATCCAGTTCGTATAACCCAGGAATGTCTGGAGGATGCAGAACTCTGAGAAATAAATTTTTGAGACTAGCTCCATCATCCCTGAAGAGGACTATAGTTGCTCTTCTCTATAAGTCAGATATTACTACAAGGACTGTCACTGAGCTGGAATCCTTAAACACAATGGGACATTGAATCTCAAGTTTGCAGAAGCCCAGTGGCAGCACTTAATTGCCAAATACAAGGTGGATGTGGCTATCGGACAGGAAAATCAAGGTAAGAGTCAAGATAATTTGACTTGCAGAAACTTGTGGCTTAGCTAGTAGATATTGGGGTACCTAGAAGAACAATAGATGTGCAGTATACTAAATTCTTTTTTCTTTCTTGTTTTTTTTAACATGGGCAGGCATTGGGATGTGAATCCAGGTCTCTGGCATGTAGGCTAGAACTTTGCCACTGAGCCACCATTGCCCAGTCTACTAAATTCTTGTTTGAGATATATAAGCCAAAGAGTTCTAGGTCAAGTGAACAGAAGTCTAACTTGAATTACAAAAACAGAGAGTCATGGTCCTTCAATCAATTTTCAGACTTGAGATAGTTTGCAGACACAGGGCCCCTTGAATAAAGGGGAATCCAGGTCCCTTTGGGTGAAGACCTTGCTACACTGCCACAAATTTACACTGTTGATCTTCCTCTAAGCCTTCCCCAAGGACACTGATGGCCTTTTACCAAGGTAACTGCAGTATGGAATAGGAAATGATCAGATATTTTGGGGATTATTAGACACTGGTTCAGAAGTGAGATTAATTGTAGGGGAACTAAAACATCACTCTGTTCCACCAGTCAGTGTGGGGCTTGTGGAGGTCAGGTGATTGATGGAGCTTTAGCTCAGGTCCATCTCTCAGTAGGCCCAGTGGGCCTCTGGACACATTCTGTAGTCATTTCCTTAGTCCAGAATGAATAATTGGAATAGCCATACTGAGCAACTGGCAGAATCTTCACATTGGCTCTCTGACTTGTGGAATGAAGATATTATGATAGGAAAGGCCAAGTGGAAGCCACTAGAACTGTCCTTACCTAGCAAAATAGTAAAACAGAAGCAATACTGGATCCCTAGAGGGATTGCAGAGATTACTGCCACTCTACAGGACTTGAAGGATGCAGGGGTGGTGATTCCCACCACATCCACATCCAACTCTCTTATTTGCCCTGTGAAGAAAACAGATGTATGGTTCCAATTGCAGCTGCTGTTCCAGATGTGGAATCATTGCTTGAACAAATCAATACATGTCCTGGTACCTGGTATGCAGCTATTGATCTGGTGAACAATTTTTCCTTAATAGCTGTTAGTAAGGACTATCAGAAACAGTTTGCTTTCATCTGTCAAGGTCAGCAATATACTTCCACTGTCCTACCACAGGGATATATCAACTCCCCAGCCCTATGTCATAATCTTGTCTGCAGGGAACTTGATCATTTCTCCCTTCCACATGACATCACATTAGCCCATTATATTGATGATATCATGTTGATTGCACCTAGTAAGCAAGAATTAGCAATTACTCTAGACTTACTGGTAAGGCATTTTTGTGTCAGAGGATGGGAGATAAATCCAACAAACATACAGGGGCTTTCCATGCCAGTGAAATTTCTAGGTGTCCAGTGATGTGGGACATGTCGAGATATCACTTCCAAGGTGAAGGATAAGTTGCTGCATCTGGCCCCTACTTGACCAAAAAAAGAGGTACAACACCTAGTTGGTTTCTTTGGATTTTGGCAGCAACATATTCTTCATTTGCATGTGCTACTCTGGCCCATTTATTAATGGACCAGAAATGCTGTTAATTGTGAGTGGGAAACTGTAAAAGAGGAGGCCATGTGACAGGTCCAGGCTGTGCACAAGCTGCTCTGACAGTTGGACCATGTGTTCCAGCAGATCCTTTGGTGCTGGGAGTGTCAGTGGCAAATAGAGATGCTATCTGGAACCCTTGGCAGGGCCCTATAGGAGAATCATAATGCAGACCCTTAGGATTTGGGAGCAAAACCTTACCATCTGCTGCAGATAACTACTCTCCTTTTGTGAAACAACTTTTGGCCTGCTACTGAGCCTACAGAGACTGAATGCTTAACCATGGATCACCAAGTTACCATGAGACCTGAGTTGCCTATCATGAGGTGGGTGTTTTCTGACCCACCAAGCCATAAAGTTGGGTATGCACAGCAACACTCCATCATAAAATAGAAATGGTATATATGAGATATGTCCAGGGCACGTCCTGAAGGCACAAGTAAGTTACATGAAGAAGTGGCCCAAATGTCCATGGTCTGCACTCTTGCCACCATTACCTTCTCTTTCCCAGACCAGAGCTATGACCTCTTGGACAGTTCTTTACAGTGAATTGACTGAGGAGGATAAAACTCATGCCTGGTTTACAGATAGTTCTGCACAAAATGCAGGTACCACGCAAAAAAAGACAGTTGCAGCACTACAACCTCTTTCTGGGATGTCCCTGAAGGGTAGTAGTGAGAGGAATGCCTCCCAGTGGGCAGAGCTTTGAGCAGTGCACCTGGTTGGTCATTATGCTTGGAAGGAGAATTGGCCAGAGATGCATTTGTGTACTGACTCATAGGCTGTTGCTAATGGTTTGACTGGACGTTAGGGACTTGGAAAGACCATGAATGGAAAATTTGGTGACAAAGAGGTCTGGGGAAGAGGTATGTGGATAGACCCTTCTGTGTGTCCTAAAAATATGAAGATGTTTGTGTCCCGAGTGAATGCACAGCAGAGGGTGTGTTCAACAGAGGAAGGTTCTAATAATCAAATGGATAAGATGACTCATTCTGTGGATATCAGTCAGGTTCTTTCCCCAGAAACTCCTGTCATTGCCTAATGGCTCATGAACAAAGTGGTCATGCTGGAAGGGATGGAGGTTATGCATGGGCTCAGCAATGTGGACTTCCACTTATCAAGGCTGACCTGGCTACATCCACTGTGAGTGCTCAATCTGCCAGCAGTAGAAACCCACACTCAGCCCCTGATATGGCACCATTCCACAAAGTGATCAGCTTGTTATATGGTGGCAGGTTGATTATATTGGACCACTCCCTTCAAGAAAGGGGCATACTATGGTTTTGCTTTCTCTGCACACAATACTTCTGCCAAAACTACAATCCATGGACTTACAGAATGCCTTATCCATTATCATAGTATTTCACATGGCGTTGTTTCTGATCAAGGAACCCATTTCACAGAAAATGAAGTGCAAGAATGGGCACATGCTCATGGGATTCTCTGGTCTTACCATATCCCCCATCATCCAGAGGCAGCTGGATTGATAGAATGGTGGAATGGGCTTTTGAAAACTCAATTACAGTGCCTACTAGGTGGCAATACCATGCAGGGTTGGGGTGATGTTCTGCAGTAGGCTGTGTATGCTCTGAATCAG